>NW_015784747.1:0-1502 GCF_001515625.1 Sinocyclocheilus rhinocerous | reverse complement strand
AATTCAGTTAAATTGTAGCCACAATTGAACTAAAACAGGGTAACGGATTAGTTCAATGTGGCCACAATTTACCTAAATGAGGGAACAAATGAGGATAAGATTTTTTTCCCTGCATGTCAGGCTCCATATTTTAGTAATAGCTAATGACTATGCACACGAAAAGTATCAGCTAATGATTCACAGTTTGCTCAGAAGTAGGTGTTAACCTGGTGCTCTTGAAGGTGGAGGTTAGCAAAACGGCTAACATTATTTACAATTCTTGTACAATTGCAGCTGGTTTCACATGGTTTCTAGTTGGTCTTAGAATGGTATATGGAATTTTTGGTTTATAAAATGTACCTGGTACTTTTGCACCAATGGAAGATCGACATGCAAATACTTCACTGTCCCATCATGCCACTCAAACCGTACCATGACCCGCTGCAGACAAACAAAAAAGTGAGTTAGTTCAGTAAGTCTGCTGTACAGGTGAACAGATGGGCCTCAAACTGGATTCGTAAATGCAGCAGGACATGTTCATCACCTCATGAACTATAAAGGAAACAGTCTTTCCCAAGATTGGCACAAACGTCTCTTGTGGAGAATAGGCGTTACGAGCCAGCAGCTGATACAGATCCAGCTTTTGAGCTGCATGAACACAACTGTTAGCCAAGACTAACCACTCGGATCAAGGAGACTTGCCCAGCATATACACTGGCAAATAAACTGACACATGCAAATATGTTTGTAAGATTTACAGATTGCGCTTTTTGGTCATATTCTAGAAAATTTAGACCATCTTAAAATTTATTTGATATTTAAAGTCAATATTAAATAGCAACTGTTCGTATTTCTTTTCTTAAATTCCCAAGGATAAAAAAGTCTTGCCACATTTAGTTGAATTCTGTTTCATTCAGAAATGTGCCATATGTGTCATGCGTTTGTAACATTACAGAGGTGAATTGGGTTGTAAATACTGTTTCATGCTGAAACTGAAAAGTGAACCCAAAAGACATTCTTCTATCAGAGTTTGAAAAGGCAAATACCCTTCAGGCCGTGGGTTTTCAGCCATTCACTGGAGGTGGTGAGTATCGGGCCTGTGGGTTGGATGCACAATGGAGTACTGAGAGCAGAACTTCCAGGACTGAAGTCAGAAAGAGTCAGACTGTCCAAACCTGTGGAGATCTGTGAAGGTACAAATGAGAACTGAAAGGGAAAAGTTTCCAGCTCTCATAACTGTATCTCAGGGGAAACTGGTAGAAAACACATAATTTCACAAGAATAAAGTGCCGTGGCACTACCATGTTTTTATAGACATGAACCCAAGCAATACCATGTATACTGTTAGTAAAGTGCATGAACACAGCATTAACATTCACTCTTGGAAAAGGAAGCACATTTTAATATACTATTAAAAATATAGTAATAATAGACTTGAAGAGGAAATGATTTCAAGAGAAATAATATCATTTAAAAGCATATACTTAAAGGTCCCCTGAAATGCTTAGAAACACGCAGCGTTA
>NW_015784746.1:0-1502 GCF_001515625.1 Sinocyclocheilus rhinocerous | reverse complement strand
TCCATCCACAGATCAACCCGACCGTTCTGCACGGGCCACGCAAGGGTAGCACGTTTATTTTGGCAACTACTCTTACACAGGCTACTTAACATACATTAATTAGTTATTTGAAACGTTAGTGCGCCGCCGTTATTCGTCTCGGCGACATAATAGTTAATATAGACTATATTCCTCAATATCCACTTTGCACGAAATGACGTCCTCTCCATAATAATTGATCGTGTATCCGTGCAGTGAGGAGGAGGAGGAGGTCATGGAGATCACTCTGAGGAGGTCTCCAGCGGGATGGATGGAGATTGAGCACCAAATCGCCCAGAGTCCGTGAGCTGAAACTGCGCAGGCACAAAGTTGCTGTCGCGCGGCGCGATCTCGACTCAAGCCACGGGAGAGACGCTCGAACCCGGGGGGATTTGTACCGGAGAGCTTCGGTGAACGGAGGAACGGTCGTGCTGAATCTTCTCCGTCCGCTAAGGTTTCATTTGAAGGCGCTGTTTTTTTTTTTGGTACCTGCTGAAAGACAGAAACGATCCCCCCGAAAGATTCCGTGCGTAAAAGTTGGCTGTTTTCCGCGGTCCACGGGCCCGTCCCGCAACCCGGTTCTTCTGCTTCCGATATCAACGAAGAAAGTCGATTTATTTGCTTTTGCTCACCCACCACGCTGCTTTTTTTTTTCGGGGGAAAGTTTTTTTTTCTAAAGGAGTAAAATGGGTCTTTGAGACTGTTGGCAATATTCTCCGCTCCACAATGGTACGTGCTGTGTAAATCAACTTTGCTCTTCTTATTTCTGTTTTAAAATGCTGGTAAACATGGAGAGATTGGTTTGGATTGATAATATGACAGACAATAACTGTTCCAGAATCATTTTTGGGTGTTTTAGTCTTGCGCAAAAACTGGATGTAAAACAGCATGTGCTCTATAGCTTTCATTCGGCTCGATGCGCGTAATGCCACTGTGTGTGTGTAGCTGTATGAGAGGAAAATAATGCTTGAAATGGTTCATATGGAATGGGAAGTGTGTTGGAAACTCTGCGGAATGTTCTCCCGTATCATTGTATTAGGATATTTGCGGTGCAACTAATTTATCACTCGATTTGCGCATAATATTAGTCTAAAGTGAATAAACTAGCCATGCAATATCATAATGGCAATATCATAGTTTAACTTTGATCCTGTGGCATTCAAACTTTCAAAACAAGTGTTCTGGATCCATCCACCCCATTAAGACGGTGGATAATGAAGTGTTGTGTTTGTGTAAAATAATAACCCTTCAGTTTACATGCATTTCAGTGTTATCGGGATTACAGGCGACACATGCACATGTAACATGCCATTACTGAAATAGTTCCGCTGCATGCGCAAGCTTGTCACAGGACGACAGTCGCCGCCCACATGTCGTCTGTCAAAGAGAACAAAAGCTTTGAGGGGTTAAATATAGAACAACAGTGCTGGATGCAACTTACTTCGTGTCCATTCTAACTTTTACCTGCAGAGCGTGTTGCACGT
>NW_015784745.1:0-1501 GCF_001515625.1 Sinocyclocheilus rhinocerous | reverse complement strand
TGTTTTTAAGGTCTGTCAGGTTGAAGGGTTAGTTGAGTGTGAATATGTTTAGTGCTTTTGTGTGTATCAGTGGTGTTTGTGTGAATTAAATCATGATTGGTATTATTAATGTGAATCCGTCTGACTAAACCAGACGTGCTTCACAAACCCGAGACGTGAGAGACAGACAGGCAGAGAGTGAGACGGCTCATTCTGTAACTCGTTCTTTCTGCTGATTCAGCCGTTTTTGGTGTTTAATTCAATAATCTGATTTCAGCATCAAATACGGTGGAGTCCAGCAGTTCTCCATGTGTTTGTTCAATAAGAGTCTCGCTGTAATCTCTTAACCAAGACGTTTTAATTATTTATACGATTCATCGGCCTCTCTGGCATTGATTGATTAATGCTGAGGCCTTGCTGTTTCAAAGCAAAGGAAAAAAGCGTCCGCTTTCTGTCTGTCTGTTGTAATGATTTCCATTAAACGCAGCCGTTTGAGACGCAGGGCGTTTACAGAGAGATCCGTCTGCTGGAACACATTCATATTTCAACAGGAGATGCTGATGAGCATGAAAGGCCCCGCCCACTCATTAATATGCATGCATATTAATAGTGTTGTCACCATACCAAAGTTATGACTTTGATAACTTTTTTGAACCGATACCGCAATAAATTTAAAACAACATGAAAAGTAATTGAATAATAGATGACCCACAAATTATAGTTATAGTTAACTTAAAGTTCATCATTTTAACTATCAATTAAAAAAAAGGATACCTGAAATCTCTGTTGACCAGTGTGCGTCTGCCCTGCTTTTTGAGCGTTTACTCCCCATTTAAAATAATAAATAAATGAAAAATCACATGCCAGTGCCACCACACAAGCGTATGTGAGCAACTACTGCTGGTTTTTATTGTATTTGTTATACTCGTATTTTTTAAAATGGTTTTTGCCTTGAAAATAGCCTTTGATGCTGACATGGCATTACATAAATATATACTATACTAGTATATGATACAGCCGTGCCTTCAGGTAAATATAGATCTTTGAAACATTGGTGAGTTAGCTAACAGGGTAAAGCCAATGTAGATGATTATTATTGATCCCAATTGCCTTGTCATGGTGAAAAAGTTTCCGCGTCACAACATAAATCACATGAGCTAGGGATGGGAAATATGATGAAAGTCTTATTTCACCATGATTAGTTTTGTTTTATATTAACAATTTGTATCATGATATGGTCATCTTTGTTGTTTTATCTCTGTTATTATTAATACATGGATGTAAGTAACAAACAAAAGGAGAAATACAATAAAACAAAGACACAAATGAAATAAACAGTGTTTTCAGGTAAAGTAGGCCTATTTAACAGTAGCATTCAAGTAAGAAATACAGAAATTGAATAATCAAAATGTAAAAATAAAGGATTGCTTAGTCTTCACTGTATGAATTAAATATACATTGATCCTTATTAAAGCTACTAAATTGATATCACGATATATTTCTTAATTTCGGTCGATACGAT
>NW_015784744.1:0-1501 GCF_001515625.1 Sinocyclocheilus rhinocerous | reverse complement strand
CATCAATCACTGTACTGAATACTTGCAGGCTTGCATACTTGCATATCATTTGGATATCTCAACATCGATGTCTGTCAAAAAATAATGTGCACAATACACTCTCATATGCTGATACATATATTCGGGAACTTGACAGGTGATTTTTATAAAGTGTAGTTTGATCACTATGTTCTCAGTTGTTTAAAAGATTAAGGCAATAATCAAAGTTTGATAAAAAATGTTGTTTAATTTTCCAATTAAGAGATGATCATCATTTTGCAGATTTTGAGCCATATAATGTATAATATATTCATTTTAATAAATATTTACATATTATATCTGGGAATCGATTAATTTGCATTTGCTTTCCTAAAATACAACTTTTCATACCAGCATTTTAACTCATCCATTTTTACAGCAGTCTATTTCTGTTAAAAATAAAATAGGATTATTTAGAAGTCCATTTTCAACTTTTTATTTTCATTTAAGAAATTTGATTTTCATGTTGATTTCACAACTCATTTGTGGTAAATAAACATTCTAAGACAGCGTGCATCTCTGACACTTCAGTTGTAGACATCAAACGCGTATGACTATATAAATATAATCCTCCACCTAAATCTAATTTCCCCACCACCACTTAATTTCCATGCCAGCATGTTAAAAGCAGACTCAGCCATCCCTTACACCCTGTTTAGATGATGCCCAGTGGCACAGTTTCCTGTCCTTCAGTGTTTGTGTGTTCAGGTGGTAGTGGCCCATGCATGGCTCCTGACCTGTGTGCTGATTAAATGGGACCCTGCCCTGTCTCAGTTCCCTTCCCAGCATGTATGTAGGACGCTTGCTGTCTAAGGATGGCTACTAAGTGACGTTATAAGATGCTTGAGACAGAGGACTGGAATACAACCTCTCTATACGGGGCAATTTACTGCCCTGAAATACTCCAGACCTGGCCTAGTCTGTGCCTATGACCAACGGCACTCTAAAAAAGAGAAAAAGGAGCGACAGCAAGAGCGATACCATATAAAACCCAATCATACCATTTTAACTGTGATTAATGGACTTGTTTTCATTGCCTCGGGAGGTGCAGCAAATTTACTGTTGACTATTTAATGCTGTATTAGTATGATGAGGAATGCATTTATCATTGAAGTGAACCGCCGTTCAAGTTGCAGATAATTTTCACATCCACTGGCATGGTGCAGTGCTGATGTGCATTAATGCTTACCCAGAATAAGAAATTTAAGTGGCTCTGTTCAACTAAAGATGAGGCAGTTTTCATCGGCTGTTTAGGTACTATGCATGCTGTGAATTTCAATTTCAAACAGAATCAAATCTCTTTCAACAAGGTGTAATGAAGAAGAAAAGCCTCTTTTCTTCCTCTGGGCTCCTAAATCCCAAGCATCTTCTGCCTCAAAGGGTGATTTGGAGCAATACAGTCTTCTATTATTCTCGCCCAGCATTCCACTGTCAGCTGAACATGTGTTGCAGTGAATAAGAAGTGCTGCATTGCTGCAGATGT
>NW_015784743.1:0-1500 GCF_001515625.1 Sinocyclocheilus rhinocerous | reverse complement strand
AGCTCCAGCTGAAGCTGGACGTTTGTACAATTACACTAAAAGAGCGTTTACTGGATAAAAAACTCTAAACTATCAATCAGAAGGCATGGAGCAGATTGTGAGTTTTGATCATGTTCATCATTTAGAAGCCTTATAAATTCACATATGAAAAATGATACAGTTGTTCTTGTGTTCTTGAGTTAAGCAGAGACTAATGCTAACATTGTGTCTCAGTGAGGAGGACTCTGAAGGGCGGTCTGACCGCAGAAGAAGCTCAAGCGCTGGGATTGGACACATCAGAGATGCCGGTGTAATGGGACGTCCCGTCCGAAGCACACTGACGCTGTTGCCTTCAGTAGAACTCATCTCAAGTCAACAGAAAATCAGTAAAAACACAGTTTAATAATGAAACGGCTGCAGAATCTTTCACTGGTCATATATACAGCAAAGCTCCGCCTCCACACTGTGTGTTTGATTCTAAGCCACGCCCCCCTCATTACATACACGCCTCACCAGCCAATCACAGGCCGTCACTGTGATGATGTAAAATCTCTTTACAGTTTAGTTCAATGAAAGGTAAGAATAAGATGTTTTTACCCCGACTGAACACTTATCTCAGGGTTTGACTGTCGTTTCATTTGAATTTTATTTCTATTTATAACTATCAAAAATAGAGGAACGGTGGCTTTAAATGTCCGGTCACTTGGTTCACTTTATGTTTGCGTCGGTCAGATCAGTGAAACTGTGGTCTGATACTTTGGATTATTTATTGTTAAATGTACAATATTGAGGGACAACTTTCAACAGATATTAAATGTGTGTATTTTTTAAATCCTACAATCCTAGATGTGGTTTTCAGACAGTAAAACACCTTTAAAACACGCACAGACTCAGTGAAATTTTCTTTTTGTGCAGTTCAGTTTTATATCTTTAACCCTCGTAATTCATTCAGGTCTGTTTTGACCCAGAAGAAATACAGAACAATTTCTAAACAATGCATAGTTTTTAGTAAGGGATCCAAACTTTGCAGATGCTTTAAGATCCTCAAAATACACATTGTTTATTTTTTTCAGATTTTTTACAGTTATTCTTTCAGAGATATAACGCGTTTCGTGTTCGGGTCATTTTTGACCCGGGTTTGTATGGAGCACCATTGGTGTCACAAATACCTTCTGTAAAATAATCTATGAAGTTATATTAGTGCCAAAAACATTAGTAAAATATTTTTAGCCTTTTCCCCACATCTCACAAACTTTTGGACTGAATTTTGTTTTGGTGAACATGAATATGTGCGACTATTGACCACTGCAGTCAAGAAAACTGACCATTTTAAATCCGAAAGTGAAAGTTTATGCAAAGTAAAATTAATTTATTTCATTTTAAAAGTTCTCAGAGTAATATTTATGTTGTGATAGAAATAAATATGTCGGTTTTCATACATTTGGACTATTCAGGAGATATAAATTCAAAGGAATTTAATTAAATTCTGTTCATTCTGGTAATTCACAGATTATATTTTTT
>NW_015784742.1:0-1500 GCF_001515625.1 Sinocyclocheilus rhinocerous | reverse complement strand
GGAGTTCAGCAGGAAAATGCATGCGGTGCGTTGCCACAGCGACAAGCAGTCGCTCAGAAACATGGGTATCCATGTGATTGGTGAGGACGATCATGTGGGCAGGCTGTAGGTTTTGTCTTTATCACGATGGTGATGTTGTCATCATCTAATGTCGGAGCCTGATGGTTTGTGATCCGTTTGTGAAGGTGTAAATGGAACAAGGAATCAATTAGTCTACAGGCCTCTAGTAGGGTCTCTGTAGGTCCCCTGCAGGGTCAGGCTGTCATACGGGCCACCAGGAAGGGATTTAATGAGGTCACATGAAAGGTGAGGGTCGTCATATCCTATGACCAAGTGTCTTTGTTTTTATTATGAGGTCAGCTAATCATGTGGCTAGGTTAGGTCAGGGTTGAGTTTAAATGACTTTATCTTGTCATACTTTTTACAAGTTTTTCAGTACCAAAGGAATGTGCCCTGCTTTCTGATGTCCTCAAATGCCCTGTGTTGTTTTTAGACCCCTAATCCATTAAAGAGACGGCTGAATCAAGACAAATGACATAAAGCCATTAATCTCCACTGCCAATCATTTTCCAAACATAACTGATAACAGAAATCTGTCATGTTGTGACAGTAGTAATAATAATAATGATTTAACATAATCTTCTGTAATAAATAATAATGAAAAATAATTTAATTAATAATTATTTGGATACTTATTATAAATGTTTTATACAACAAAATTAATAACTATGTTAAATTGAACATGTAATCTACATTTCTAATTAAATTTTTCACCATATATTTTATGGTAGCATAGTTAACTATAGTCACTATAGTATTTTTTACATCCTTTTTTTTCTCAGTAAAGTTACAAGCATTTCTTGTTTTCTTTTTTTTTTTTAAATACAGAATTTTCTTCAGATGTTTTTATTCGCAAGTATCAAAGCAAGTCTTCACTTTTGAGAAATACTCCATTTAAACACTCTAAGTTCATACATGCTGTATTAAATTCTCAATGTAACACAAAGATTGAAAAGCAGGGTCTTTCTCTGACTGGCATCAGCCAGACCAAGCAGAATGGTGGGGATGTTGGCCCTCAGCCCGGTATTGAACTGACTTTAGTGCTCTTGAACAAAGCACTTAAACTGAATTACTTCAGAGAAATCTTTGGGTTTATGGATGCAAGGTTCATATAAATAATTTGTGTTCTGCAAATTCCAACATCAGGGCTCTCCAGAGCACATCAGAACTGCTGAGTGGAATGCTTTTCTCTGATAGACTCTGGCTCGTTTGCCAAGGTTGTGGATCAGCAGGGACCTTGTAATATACAGTATATATGAATTTATTTTATTTTTATTTTTTTTGCATGATAGGACTAGGTGTTATGATCATTAGATAGATTATGTTCTGTTCATTAGATTTAGTTTTTAAAAGCAGGCTCTATTTACTTGATTAAAAATACAGTAATATTGTAAAATTATTACAATTTAAAAGAACTGTTTTCTATTTGAATATATTTTA
>NW_015784741.1:0-1497 GCF_001515625.1 Sinocyclocheilus rhinocerous | reverse complement strand
ATAATGTTCTTTTTAGCAGCATCATATGACCCCTTTAAATAGAATGCATAACATACATGTAGTATTTAGTAAGCAGTCTGTTCTGTTCCTGCTGTACTCCTTAAGTAGTAGGCAGTATACAGAAGGCTATAAACAGTGCAGTAAGCATTACTCTAGTATTCTATTCCGAACTCACTGACGGACTGCGAGTAATTCCAGAGTGGTGCGCGCGCGCGGTGCGCTATTAAAGCCTCGAGTAGACGCGCATTGCCAACAGAGCGTTCTGTCCTGGAGTGAGAGGTGAGACGAGCTACAACTCATGGACTGAAGCGAGGACGCTTACTTCAGATCCCGACCACAAACCACTTCACGTAAGTTCAACTGCAACAGGTTTTTAATACAAGAGGAGCTTTGGAAAAGTTTAAATGCATGCATATATTCATTATATATTAATATATTTAATTACATATGTATATAAAACAATTTATCGTAGCTAAATATCTGAGTATCAAACTATTGCTCATTATAATGTGTTGTGGAATGTGAAAATAGCAATCGCATCCGCTTTACCGCGTTACAGCTGTTCGAAATGATTGTCAAATAAGGTTTTTGCGAATAGTAGCCTAGTAACATAACATAAAATGCCATCTGTTGAACATTTTTCTCTCTCAAAAATATACCAGGTCCGCCCAAGTACGCTATTTTATGAAAAATGGAAAGTAATTAACACTTACAAGAAATATAGTAGACTTTCTTGGAAGTACCTTCCTACACTGCTTGTAGGAGATCCCATATTCATTTATTAAAGTTTTAATTATTAGAAATTATATTTATATTATCTGTAGCCTATGTAGCTATATTTTGTAAGAGATCATCAATCATTTCACATTTGCATGCAAAGTCTCTCAAGTGTGCCAATTTAGACGATGCTGATGTTTGTTTAAATAGACAGCGCCTGATATTATGAATAGGATTTACTTTTGAACAAATAAAGTCCCCTTTTGCAGAGCGTCTCACTGTTGCGCTTCTGCAGTCACAGAGCAAATGCTGCGCAGTCCGTATTTCACATCACAGTGTGCTGCTGCGGTCTCCACACGTTAAACACTGACCTGAAGTGCAGCTGTTGCGCAGAGGACTCTTTCAGTGGGGAAAAAGATTCATGCATCAAGTGTATGGAGAAATTACCTAATGGCGAAAGTATTTTCAGCGTTTATAGAGCCAGGGACTCGCACCAAGAGAAAAAAAAGTCAATTTTTATAATAACTTTCATTAAAATTATTAACAAAAAATACTTTGTAAATTACTTTTGATGCTATTAGAAAATGTTCAGTCTTTCAGATCACTTACAAAAAAATTGAATTTTTAAAATTAATAATTGATTTATCAGTTAAAATATTTAATATGACTAATTGGGTTATACCAGTAAAAATAATTGTTATGTGTCAGATCAGGAAGAAATAACTCACTAAGGTGCACAGATTCATTTTTTACAGTGCAGAAACGTCATTAAATCTCTCA
>NW_015784740.1:0-1497 GCF_001515625.1 Sinocyclocheilus rhinocerous | reverse complement strand
ACACAACAATGTTCTTTTTAGCAACGTCATATGACCCCTTTAAGAGATTTCTTTCAAAAAATATTTGTACAAATTTTACCAGCCCCAAACTTTTGAACGGTACTGTAGTTTAACTTTACCATGTTTTGCTAATCTAACACCATAATGTTCAAACAAACAATACACAGTCCATGCTAATATTGGGTGAAATAAGATTTAATAATTTTAATAATATTGGACTATTTTTCAGTATTGAATGAAAAATTCTACTCAATGCAAGTGAATGCAAGTGCTTCTAGCTACACACTTGATTTCCTGTGTTGTTGAAATGTGTCTGAATGCCATCATTCTATGGTTTGTATTCCGACTTTGATCATAGGGAATCAGTAGTTTGAAATGAACAGTTCGGCACCAAGTCAAAAAGTGACTGATGTAACCCAGTTCCCTGTCTCTCCAGCACACGCTGCTGCTGGCGCGGTCTTAAGCCTGGATCAGATAATGTTATTCAGAACGAACAGCTCACTGATTAACGTCAGGGATAAATCCAAGCTGTTTTGCAAAGCAAACCATATTATATGGACATACAAATGTCTGAATGAGTATGCATTGTTTTAAGGCATTTCAACAAAGGAAGACACAGATAATGCACAGGTACTGTAGTTCCGTTAAGCTTATCCTGGTAATGAGATTGCAGATGTTCTGGAAATTAAATTAAATACATATACCAAGCAACTCTACTATAGGTGTTCCTTACATGTGAAAACAAAACCCAGCACACATTGTTTTTTTGGGTAAAATTCCTGAAAACTCTAGTAAAAATCTACTTTAACATTTTTTTTTTGCATTATTAAGTATACTACTGTTCAAAAGTTTGGGGTCATTAAAAAACAAATTAATGAATAATCCATTCAGCAAGGATTAGTGGTTCAACGGATCACAAAACTCATGGTTCAGATCATATTACGGTTTTTGAGTCACAGATTGGATCATTTTTCGGATCAGCGAGAAAAAAATATTTTAATGTAACTTTGCTTTCCATTTATTACCTATAGCTTAGCACTTCTTCGATACCACAGCAATAACATAGAAAACAGTGCATGAGTACTGAATCGAGTTCTCTTTCACCGCTTTTTGCGCTGGAATGGTTTAAAATCACTTGAGTGTGTAAGCATGTACAAATTATAAAGTTTCACTCTATTATGATTAAATTTTGCAATTAATTTGCGGATCACATGCATGCCTAACCGTGGTGCCTGGTCCGTACGGATCAACTACGATCCGTTCAACCCCTAGCAAGGATGCATTAAATTGATCAAAAGTGACGTTTACAATGCAACAAAAGAATTCTATTTCAAATAAATTAACTTTCTATTCATCAAAGAACCCTGAAAAATTTATCCGTGTTTCCACAGAAATATTTAAATATTAAATATTTTAATGTTTTCATCATTGATAATAATAATAATAAAATGTTTCTTGAGCACCAAATCAGCACATTAGAATGATTTCTTAAGGATC
>NW_015784739.1:0-1500 GCF_001515625.1 Sinocyclocheilus rhinocerous | reverse complement strand
GTGTTACCCTGACATCAAAGATTTTCTTGACATATTGCACATTACTGGCACACTGTTTATGGATTAGTTAGTGTGCAATAAAACCAAAGTACATTTTGTTCAATATAATCAATAATACTTTATTATCCTCATCTGTTGAGTGAAGTTTTATGTAACATAAACCAGTCATGCAGCTAAAATTACCGCTGCAGTGTTCCCAAACTGATAAAAAAAAATGCAACAGATCTCAATAGAGTTAAGAGTCATAATGAGTAATAATGTTTGCCTTATTCAGACTCGGATGACAATAAATTAAGTGTGTATGAATCATACTATTGCGAAGGTTTTAACTTATGACTATTAATTAGGCAAGGCTGACGTCACTTAGAAGCCTTCCAGTAGCGTCAATTGGTCTTATTAATATTCATGAGCTCAGCTTTCAGCACAGTAGAAGTTGCTGCTTGGCTTATGTCTGCGTGTGGCCAATCAGGTCGTTCTACCGAGCGCACAAGATTAATATTCATAAGTCAAGCCCTCGCCGTAGTATTTTTACAACCCGGACACAGGACTGTGACGAAACTTGGAGGGGTTGTGCGGTCGACCTCCGAAAACTTTGTGTTATTCAGAGAAGGCAGTGTTTTAGGTTTTGGACCCAACCAAGAAGTAGCAGTCACGTGACCAGCCGTAATGTTTTTTTTCCGCTGTCCACGTGATGTTACAAACTTTAGCGTGGCTTCATATGTCACGGAATAGATCCTGAACTTTAAGTATAGGTCTGTACATGTACTGAGGTGAAACTCTTGAGTGATTCAGTGTCCTCCCGGATGATGAAATAAAACGATCTCATTGCGCAGCCGGTCTGAGGTGAGTTTTCAACACTGAATCTTTGCAGCTTTTCCGTCAGGTGATACATTGAGTCAGTTGTACACGTTGCAGTTTTGTTTTCAATAGTGCCATTCATGAAGTCAGAGCGCTGCAAGAAACAAACCACTGTTACATTACACAGCCCTGTTCTTTCAAAGAGTTTCGACGATTAAACGAGTTCAAGTTTGAAGTTAGGCTAGTTGAAATTTGCTGAATCTTGTTATCTTGGAATTGATAAAATTAGCCCTCGAGCTGTATTAATCTATTTATGTTGATTTATGAATGTTTGGTAGGTTATATTTTGTTAAAATGTCTAACATTAATATGAGCGACAAAAAAAGGCAGCAGTAGTAAACAGTAGCCTATATAAAGTTTACACATCATCTTGTCAACAATTCCGGCTATTTGGTTTTTGAATGTTGCCTTTTTTTTTTCTTCACACCACAGGATTATTGAACGAAAAGCAAGTTTCAAAATGCGATGTCTGCACTTTGATTTCTGCAACGTGTCTTTTCTGTTTAGTAGCCTATAAACAAAACTTCGCTTTGATCATTCAATTACGTCATCGGAATATCAAGGCATCTTTGCGGATGAGATCAAGGGTGTATAAAGTCAGCATCACTCATCCACACCGTTTGATTAGTAAATGTTGTTATT
>NW_015784738.1:0-1499 GCF_001515625.1 Sinocyclocheilus rhinocerous | reverse complement strand
CCGTGTGTGTGTGTGTGTGTGTCCGTCTGTGTGTGTGTGTCTGTGTGTGTGTCCGTGTCCGTGTGTGTGTGTCTGAGTGTGTGTGTGTGTGTGTGTGCGCACTTGGGTTCTGCAGAGCATCAATTCTGACTGAGCATGGGTTCTCTTGGCTCCATGTCACATCATTCACTTAAACTGTTTATTCAGCAGGTCAGAACAGATGAAAAACACATCCAGCATAAATCTTCTGACAGAGAAGAAGGTCAGTTAAGGCAAATTCCCTCCATGTCACTGGTCAGATACAGTAAACATTTACAGCTTTATAGTAGACTGACTTCAGTTTTAACCTAAACTATTACATTAGTCTTTCAGACTGTTATGAACTGTTACATATGAACTATTTTTTTTATTAGAAATAATATTCTCGTGTGTTAAAGTTGCAATAAACGAGTTCTAATGCAAATTACAAGGTAAGTAACAAAATTCCCATGTATTTTTACAAACCACTGTAAGTACTGTACATGCTACTGTAAATAATGCTTATCAAGATCGTCAGAAACCCAATATATATAAATTATTTGGACACTTACGCCATCTGTAAAGATGTGCATCAGTGCATTAGATAAATGTAATTGTCCTGTACGCATAGAGAACAATAGGGTTCATAAAGGATGCTGCAGTTGAGACAGATTGCAGTTTATTAAGTAGACATGGAGTGACAAAGTTCCACTTTCAACTGGTTAGCCTAGTTTTTTTTAATTAAAAAGATTTCTATATTTTACCCATTCAATAGGCAACCCAAGTTCCACACACAAACCTAATGATATATATTATAGCGGGATATTTGTGTCTATGACACGCTGAGATTCATTGATTATAAAGGATGTTTGTGAGATGAGTGTTCAATAATTGATACTGATTTTATAGTTCAATAAACAAGAGGTTAATATTAAGTGACTTACATTTTATGAATACTGTTGTCTGGTGATCTGATCATACCGCTGTCATCAATGTCTACACCCACCCAACCCTAAACCTACCCTTTACAATAATGCAAATACAGGCAATTATTGTTCAGTGTGACAAAAATTACGCAATGAATGGCTCAGCGTTTCTGAACAAATCTATTGAGTCAGTGATTCAATGACTCAGTCCCCCTGCACCGTTCCTGAGTGAATCAGCCATTTGAACGAACTGATTGAATTAATGCTTCAGTGACTTTCTTCCACCTACTGGCTTTTTTAGTTCCATTTTTAAAGACAGTTCTTCAAATCATTTGGTATTTCTATATTTTTAAAAATGTGTATTTAAAATACGAATCTCAAAACTTTGTTATTATGAATTTAAATGCAATCACGCCACCTCTGAGCTTCATTAAACAGTTTGTAAATATGCCAAAATGCCATTTTTATGTGCACCTCTGATGGATTTTGTTGACACACTGATTTTATACTTAATCTTCCTGTGTGTGCCATATTATTCCAATTCAATTCATTGCTGTATTGTTTTGAAAAAGTTTA
>NW_015784737.1:0-1500 GCF_001515625.1 Sinocyclocheilus rhinocerous | reverse complement strand
AAATAAAATAAAACAGAAAATAAAAGGTAAACGCTCAAAACATTAAAAGCTAAAAATTCTACATTTTAATAAACTACAATAGAATACTAGGATAACACATAACAATAACAGGATTGAAAGTGATTTTGAGGACACAGGAAACCCCATTTAAATATTTAACAGTGAATTAATGTAAACTATTTCTGATAGAAACATTTGCAATAGAGGAAAAGAAAAAAATATTTTTCCATTTTAGAAGTGCAAAGGGGTACACCAGCTCAAACCAAAGTTTAATATTACTAAAATTATTTAAATTAATTGTGATAGTAATAAAAAAGAACTAATAATTAAACTAAATATTATCCACTATTTAGAAGTGTTTGCGACATGAAAACGTACTGCATAGTAGGAATGACCCTGTAACTTTAATTCTGAAACTGTGCTCTGCCTTTTTAAGGGGGAAAAAGCGTGATGTCATAAACATGCGACTAAATGTCCAGTGCGCTTGTTTAGCCGGTGGGACTGACTCACATGGGTTATGTAAATACAGTGGACAAATAACTGCACTTTATTCATTTAATTTAATTAACTGTATTTATTAAGAGTGAATGATGCATCGTGTTTTCTGCTCGCGGTGGATTTTATCCGGGCTGTCAGTGACAGCTGGCATATGCATCGGTGCCACCTTGACAGCAACCGGCGATCGCCTTAACAAAAACCGGGATACGAGTCACAGCGGCGGACTGCTGGACCGCATCCCGGTCATCCCGGTCCCGAGCGTCGACGCAGCGTCAGAGATTAGCCCGTACCAGCCGGGACAGGTCGCTGTAAGCAGATCCACAGCTGTGATGAAGTACGGCTTCCCTTCCCTGTCCAGCATCAAGAGCAGAGAGTCTTACGTGACCTCATACGACCCCAGAAACAGGAGCGCAGCCTGGGTCATAGAGCAGCTCAACGCCGAGACAGTAACCGGGACTTCGGACAGAAAGTTCTGCGATTTCAAAGAGGACGACTCGGTTCATGTTTACCACAGATCGAGCAATGCGGATTACAAGGGCAGTGGGTTTGACAGGGGTCACCTGGCCGCAGCAGCCAACCACAAATGGAGTCAGAAAGCCATGGATGACACCTTCTACCTGAGCAATGTGTCACCACAGGTGAGCAACTCACACTGTATAACAGCTGCTCCATCCTCTTCCTGGAGTCTTACTGCAAACAGCAGTTAAGGAAGTACAATTAAAATGACATTTTATCCTTAGATGATATTAATAATCTATTTTTAAAATGCCACATATAACCATGTATTATATGTAACTTATTTTTAAATATGCATTTATCAGTGATTTCTTCGGTATTAATAATTGGAACTAATGAATTTATATAACTGTCTAATCAATTAAGAGAAAAGTATTTTAAAAATATCCCCAAAAAAAAGATATTAATAATCAATGTTTAAAATGCTACCTATAAAGTATTTATTATTACGTTCTTGTTACTTTTTATTATTTATTAAAACTTTGA
>NW_015784736.1:0-1490 GCF_001515625.1 Sinocyclocheilus rhinocerous | reverse complement strand
TGCTGATGAGGCAATCTACCAAACAATGGGATTCTTTGATGAATGAACACAAGCCATTTAAATTCCACATCTAAAACATGTAGCTGGACAACATATGGAAGCTGTTTTAGAGATAGCTAGAAGCAATATGAATGAGTGATGTAAGACATTTAAACAGTCTTGGACTACAAAATGCCTCCCATTGAGTTTAACCACCACAAACTGGTCATAAGACAAACTTTCTCTAGAAGGTCTATCCCAGACAAATCTGACATATGACGACTTACCTTCAGTATAAAGTTAAACATAAAAAAAAAAACTTTGTGTAATGTATTTTGGGATGAGGTAGCAGACTGAATTGAGTGTATACACAACTGATATGGCTATGTTGAGTGTAATGTGCATTAACTTAACACTAATGTTACATTTACTGAGCACTGCTCTCCTACAGTCTTTGTCCATTGTGCAATATTCATTTCATCTCATTAGTGGAATATATACAAATATTTAAAGTATTCTGGATCAAAGCGTGAAAGAAACACTAAAGGCCTGGTTCCAATATACAGAGGTTAGATTAGCCTATACGGGGCTGGCTGCTGAGATGAGAAGTGAACTGAGCGATGTCAGTAATGCTGTACATCTGTTTGGAGTTCACTAGGTCTTGGTGCACTAGCCTCATTCAATGGCCTCTAGGTGGCAACATTTATAGGACATTCAAAATACCGTACATGCAGTTTTGTCCATTTGAGTCACTGATAAGCAGTGTGATTTACCTCTGAGCTCATTTACCTAATGTGTTATGTATCCTGAATTATCAATGCATTCGAAGTCAATCAAAATTGTTGCATTTCAATTTTGAATATATATATATATATATATATATATGCTACATAGCCTAATTTATATAATAATTTTCATTAAATACTGCTTAAAAGATCGTTAGAGTTTTGGAATGCCCTGAAAATCAAGTTGCACTAGAATAGTCTGATAAATGAGTTTTTAAAAGTGCAAAACTCCCATATTGTCTCTTTAATATGAGGTCAAGACAACTGCATACATACCAATTATGGATAATAAATGTAGTTTAAACCGTTTAAGAAGAAGTAGAGCATATCAAACTGTACAATGAACGTGTGAGAATTCTATTTTCCCTTTGTTGCATTCTAAGGCCAGCAGTTATAAAGAATGCAGGATTCCGCCCATATGTTGAATTCGCGGGAGACTCATAAATCATTCCCGCCACCTGAGAAGGAGGGGATAACCTCTGCACGTGTTGAGCCGGATGCGATTCTTTTGTTATGTAACCAACGCCTATATCTTCCTCACATGCATTACAGTCACTCTAAAGTTCATATTTCTATCCCTTAAGTCGCGCGAGATCTATTGTAACTGTGTATATAAGGAGTGTCTGTTAGAGAACAGTATGTCCTTGTTTACATATATTACCCGCCAAAACAGACCACAGCACAACGTGATCGCAGCTTTCGTTCTCTCTTTTTTTTTTTTTTTTT
>NW_015784735.1:0-1499 GCF_001515625.1 Sinocyclocheilus rhinocerous | reverse complement strand
TGTGCACGACAACGCAACCCAAACCTCTCCAATGTAGTAGTGCTGGAGCAATGCAGCATGGAGGAGCTCATGAGCGTGTACGACTCTTTCAGCCTGGTGAGTGCACCCACGCACTGTGTCAAAGTGAACAAACAACAGCAAAGCTTCAAAAAGAGCTAACCTTTATCATTTGTACGTGTGCTTTTTCAGACTACCAGTTCCAGCTCCCGATGAGGACGTCTCATCCCTTGCCCTCACACAGCCATAACCAAAACTCCTGTTCGCAGGACAAGATCTTTTATTTTAGTCCAGTTAAGACTTAAAACATTTACCGCTGGAACAAAAAAAATACTTACTACTGTTAATATTTGTTGAACAGCCAATCGAGAACCAGTTTACTCAGCATTGTTTACAGGACCAATCAGCCAATAAATTCGACAGAATAAATTCTGTCGGTCTTGTGTACCGACCCCTGTATGGCTCTGCGGGACTTCAAGTGGAACGCAGTTTGGTGCTGTCATGGCTTACAGCGGCAGAGTTGCCGAGATCCTGTCCGTTTGGGTTTTGTTCTTAATTTTTTTTCTCGCTCTCTTTTTTGGGGATATTGAATACTGAAATGTGTAAATGCTCTTTGTATTTTTCGTGGGTGCTTTTTTCTTCAATAATTTATTCTTTTTAAACCTAGAACAGCCTAGATATATACCACATTGGCCTTGTGACTTGTATTTAGTGAAGAGATAAAAATTAATAATACTAATAATAGAGCTATGGACATTTTTCTAAAGCATTAAGAATTAAAAGAAATACAGTTGTTCAGAATGCTTCAAAACATACGGGTTTCAAAAGACTTTTTCAGTTTCAGTATGGAATGTTGTTTATATCATCAGGACAAGCATTTTTAATCAATCATTTTCCCTGCATTTTGTGAGTATAATTGTTCAGTTTCATCTGTTCTGTTCAGTGAATTGTTTCTCACCTCTATATCTATTCTTTGATTTTTTTTTTTTAACTTGTACATTTTTTATTTAAAATGTTCTTCTATTTATTGGATATAAAATGTTCTCCCCTGCCTCAACTTTGTTATCAGAGATGTATTATGGGTTTCTATTGTTAGTCTAAATCCTCTAAGATTTCAAGGGTGCTGATTTCAAGCTTTGAGTTTTGGTGCTTGCCCCTTTAAACATCTTTCCTGTCTATATATTAAATATCTCATAACTGACTCTGTCCATGTAGGTTGTAGAGCACAGAAGTTGTCTGTTATACACAAATGTTTAGACAGTTTTCCTCACGTATGTTAACAGGTGACTTGTATGTGATCACTGTTATATATTTGAACACCTGCTCACTTGCCAGTTTAACTGTTTCTTTTGAACAAATAAAAGAAAGATTAAATACAGGGGCCATGTTCATATGAATTCTCAGAATAGACCTGTGCTCTTGGAATCTCTTGCTTTGTTTTTGACTAAGATGGTGACTTGGACTGATGTCAGTAATTCTGAGCCTAGATTAGCAGCTACTCT
>NW_015784734.1:0-1499 GCF_001515625.1 Sinocyclocheilus rhinocerous | reverse complement strand
TCGTACGGATCGAGTTCGTTGATTGTCTTGATTTTTTCTAAGTACCGCAACTTTGCTTCCTTGTTTAATTTTTCTTTATAAGTATTGACAGTGTCTACTTCTCGGCCGTGCAGCGGACCTAGTTGAAAACAGCGCGAGCAGCATCCCACAGAACACGTTTGCCCATTTTCATTTTATTAAAACAATTTCTGTCTAAAGTTTAGACGATGCCTTAATATTACTTAAACATAGGCCTAATGCCTAATTCTCTATTCGAGTCACTTCAAGTTCAATTATAGGCTATAACAGAAAAAAATCGACTTGAACTTTGTATTAGTTAAAGATAAAGTTGCTTAAATTACTTTGATATAATAAATAAATATGAAAGCACATCTTCCGTGGCTTATTGATCATGTTTTGTTTTTTTCCCTTTTGTACCTTGACATAATATAGGCCTACCATATTTAAGATTACATTTCTTAAATATTCAATCTGAAATCCTTTATTCCAATAAAATAAGCAGACAATACAAAAAGGATTAGATGAAAAAGGAAACATTTATTGAACACTTATTAAATCTTACAAATACACAGAAAAGTTGGAAGTGAAAGCAGAACAAACAACCTATTACTTTAACAAAAATGCATTTGACAAACTATATCTTCTTAACAAAACTGAACTTGGAACACGTCTTCAAACAACCGAACCAGCAGACGCCGCCTTGCCTTCCTCTGGTGTCTCTGCGTCGCCTTCCTCTGTTAGCTGTGCCTCGCTTCGTCTGCATCGGCCTCCCACTGCTCTTCCGTGCTGACAGCCAGCCCAGCATCCGCTGGCTGGACAGACAGAAGGAAGCCGTCCACATTAACTTTTAGGTCAATGGTCGGAGACTGCAGAAAGTGATCCTTGATCGCCTCCGCATCACTGAACATGCTGCTGAGGTCGGCGCTGCGCAGATAGGTGGAGAGTGCCGAGCTGGTTAACTGCACAGTTTCCTCGCCATTCTCAGTGCAGACCGTAGCTTTCCCTCCAAAAGAGGTGGAGAAAGACAGCGACTGCTGATTCATTCTGCAGTGCTCACACTTGTGCGTCTTCGACTTGTCCACAAACTCCCTCTGCTTGTAGTGGCAGCTGGACACCGCCGTTGAATCGTCACCTCTATGCCCTTTATTGTGGCACTGAAAAGCGCCGTTGATCTTTCTTTTTCCTGCCGTGTTTCTCCCTCTGCCACCTCCAAGTCAGAGATCTGATTGATGCTGCTGGACGGACCAGTACACGGGCAAATGCACTGTCTCTCGCTCTGGTAGACAGGTTCTTGAAAGCGTAGGAGATGCCGGCCTCAGCAGCGTTGACGAAGCTGTCCCACAATGTCAGCTTTATCTCCCCTGTTCCGTCGAAGATCTGCACCTCTTTAAGCTCACAGTCCGAGCCGCTGACCGAAACCACTCTGCTTACAGAACCGTGAAGCGCAACCTTGCCACGGACCACTCCAACCTAAAGAAACCACAAACACAACATTAGTT
>NW_015784733.1:0-1499 GCF_001515625.1 Sinocyclocheilus rhinocerous | reverse complement strand
TTCTTTCTCCTGACACTTCAAAAGTTTACTTTACTCCAGACAACATGAAACTGCCAACACGAGTAACAGAATGTGGCACATTTATAAGAAAAACACTATTCAGCAGAAAATGTAGGACAGAACTTGATTTACTTCATCTGGATTTGATTGGATCCTGAAAAGTGGGTGGGGGTGAAATATAGGCTGTGATATTATTGGTTGATATTTATTTTTTGCCTTTAGGAGGTACTGTAGAGTTATTACACTTTGATGAAAGTGTGTGAAAACAACCATTTTTCTACAAAATAACAGCATGTATTGACAATTGATGAACAGTTAGACTAGGGAGTCGGGACATTTATTTAAGAAATCAGGGGTCCATTTTGGGTCCATTTTTGGCCAACAAAATATGACAGTTTATTGGGCAGGATACACACTCAGACATAAACAGTGGCCAAATTGGCAATCACCTCCTAGGTTTAGTTAGAGACGACTACACTCAAGCCGTCGTATGTGCACACGCACACATAAAACACACATCATCCATCAAGCACATGTGCTCACCTCGTCACTTCATCTCTGACACGACCCGAGAACTGAAAGGTACGACCTCTCCTTTGGCATAATTACAATACATTGCATTTAAACAGAATGCTGATCAGGGACCATCTTTCATCATCGATTTCATTCATCAAGATGGAACATACAAGTCATTGATTTTCAGGATATTTTAACATCATTGGTTTTATGAATGACGATGAAATCAAAGTTGTGTATCTTAGAGACCCAAGCTGCTGGAATATGACTTTTATTGTTTATACTGAGCTAAATTATATTTTGTATCCTCTCTGACCCTTACACAAACCTTCCTGCATTTTACATTTTCATTAAGTCATAATTAAGTATGCTTATCAAGCCCTTTTCCTCACAAATCCCCACAGTGCATCTATTTTAGGTTTTACAATCATTATGGGGACATTTGGTCCCCCTAAATGCAGGCAAATCCTGACCCACACACACTTGCATTTATATTCATGCACACACTCATTCAAACAGACACACTGTTCAAAAACTAGGTGAGCTACATCCGTTTCATCCCAGACATGCTGTGCAGTGCTATTCACGTATCTTGTTCTACCTTCTAACGCTCTCTCTCACACAAGTCTTACCGAAGTCTTTATGCGAGGACATCCAGCCGATGGTTTTGAGAGAGACGATAGCAAGTAGTCCCGATCCCACAAAGGAGCCGATGCCGGAGAAGAAGAAGAACAGGCCCATTATAGCACTCTGCATGGAGCGAGGAGCTGCGGAGTAGGCAAACTCCAGACCTACAAACAGAAGATGATGCAGAAATCAGAGAGGAAAGTCTGAAGTTTGCTTCGAATGCATGATCAGAAACTCAAAAGCATCCAAGGGACTCTATGCTACACATACACAAAAACAGTCTTGTGGAAAAAATCATGGTTAAAAAAATGACAAGCAGTTTCATTTGTAACAGCATGTGCTCGCAGACAAAGACA
>NW_015784732.1:0-1498 GCF_001515625.1 Sinocyclocheilus rhinocerous | reverse complement strand
TGTGTGTGTGTGTGTGTGTGTGTTGATGATGCAGCAGTTTTCTTATTGAAAACACATTTCTCCTAAGGGAGACAATAAATACTACCCTTGACCCTTTTTTGATTATTAAACACAATTGAAGAAAAATATTGTGTTGCTGTGACAAAACCTGATTATCCATGTTATCCTGTGTGTTTGATGATCTTGAATTTACATGATCAATTTCACTATTATTTTAACATGTAATTAGTCTTAGTATTTAGTATAGAATCTGAAATATTTATTGTTCATCTCACATCATGTCTATTAAAAATGTAATATTTGTTTTTGTCAGAACTACCAGAAATCAATCAGACTTCACAGCAGAAGGAGAGAACACGAGTGATTCAGAACCTGATGAGTGAAACATCAAGATACTGAAGAACAAACAGGTTGGTGTCTATTCTGGATTCTGGATTCTGGATTTTTTAGGAAATTTTATGGATTAAAAAGACTATTGAACCCATCTGTGGTTATCAGTTCACACTGGGAAGAAGCAGCTCAGGCTTTCGCTCTGAAATCACATCTGCCTTCTCTTTCTGAAGAAAGACCATTTAACTGTGATCAGTGCAGTAAACAGTTTAGTTGTGCCTCAGTCCTGAAGAAACACCTGAAGATTCACACACAAGAGAAGATTAATTCATAATATAAGGAAGTCACATTTATACAGATGCTGAATTGAAAGCAGAAAATTCACATTGGAAAAAAAACCTTTCAATTGTTCGAGCTATAACAAGAGATTCAACCTGTCAGAAAGCCTGGAAGCACATGAAAGGATTGCAGAGAAACCACATCAGATCACAGTAACTAGATCATCTTCAGAATGATCCAGCATTGCAACACGATAAGGTGCAATAAAAGCCTTTTTCCCCCTATACAAGTCTATCCTAATCAGCTGCAACAAGTGACACAACAAAGAAACATCATCCAAAGGTGTTGAAGTTCATCTTCATGACCAGCAGTGTGAGATTCAGATCAACACAACATGGAGCTCCTGCCCAAAGAACAATATCTTTAGAAGTTTTATTCTTATATATTTTGCTTTATTATATAAATAGAGTGATATATATTTTGATTCTCTTTTATGAAGGAAAGAAGTAGTTTTCAAATTAACTCGCAGTGTTCTTGCTGCCATATTTCAGGGAGCTGAAGAAGAGGCCATAAGACTTTTAAGAGAGACTTGAATCTGATATTAATTTGAACCTGTTCTTCACTGTTTAATAGAACAATTATTCATCTAATTAGATGTTCTAATGAAAACATCTAATTAGAGCATCTACACTTGCTCTTCCATGCTGGTCACTTTGTTTCTCTTCTTCTCTTGAGATTCTTTGGTTGTCTAATAAGTCAGTAAAGAGAGATCTGTCTCATTTTTTTCACTTTTACTGTATTTTTGTATTTGCTTCAAGTAATGATTGATTAAACTCCTTACTCGTTGTATCAACAGCTTATTGTTATTGTCCATTTTTATTTTCTGCTG
>NW_015784731.1:0-1498 GCF_001515625.1 Sinocyclocheilus rhinocerous | reverse complement strand
GGATTAGGGATGTAGAATATGTTCATGCAGAATATGTGCTTTATGAGTACTAATAAACAGCCAATATATTAATAATAGGCATGCTAATATACAACAAGTTAATAGTGAGAACTGGTCCCTATATTAAGGTGTTACCAAACATTCACATTTTTAAACTTTTTTCAAATCTTTCAAGGAAGCCTGAATTAAAATTTTACAAATTTCTTTGAATTTCAGTTAATTAGAATTCTACTTTTATACTATATTGCATCCTCAATTCAAATGAAATTCAAATTCAGGAATTCTGAAAAGTGCACAATTCTGCTCCATTCAGTGTTAAACACTGGACTGAAAGTTGCATGTACAGTGTTTAGAGAAGCTAACGTCCCTCTCTAACCAATCAAGACTCCCAAACTGCCACTATAACAAACCAAGAGAGTTCAAAAAGAGGCTCTATTTTGGCACGTCTGCACACAGCTGCTGAATATGAATTTTTAAAGTCACTAGCACTCACCCAGGCCTCCAATGGTGTGCTGGCGGTGGTGAGGGGGAATCTGGGTCGGCGGTCCTACTGGTTCACTCTCTTCATGGTAGGAAAGTTTGTAGCCCTGCAGTCCAGTGGCGCTGCCCGCTGGGAGATGCCAACGCAAAACCACAGTTGTGCAGTTCAGAGACTCCAGCTGCAGCTCTGGTGCCAGGGGCACTGTGGGAGAAAATACACAGCCAATCAGAAATGCATCTTCGCATTATCAGCCAATCACAGATCTCATGCATGAACAAGTAAAGTTATGTTAAGAGGATGCATGTTGAGTTGAGAAAGTCATTAAAACTGCTTTCTCTTTTCAGACTACAAAACGCTGTGATTTCAGACTGCACGGTTTAAATCCGATAGGAAGAACAAAAC
Organism: Sinocyclocheilus rhinocerous; assembly: GCF_001515625.1. Lineage (NCBI taxonomy): Eukaryota > Metazoa > Chordata > Actinopteri > Cypriniformes > Cyprinidae > Sinocyclocheilus > Sinocyclocheilus rhinocerous. The sequence goes on along the minus strand of NW_015784731.1, from coordinate 615 downwards.
ATCACAAATTTCAAAGCACAGACCCCAGCAGCCCTGTAACCTCAGGAGAACAAATCTTCAAGATTTATCGGCCACAACTGCTGCTAAGAATCTCCCTCATCCAGACGAGACGGGACCCCACAGGAACGCCGCCAGGGTTAAATCAATCCCAGCTTAATTAAACACACTCCCGCAGAGTTTCCTGTGGTTCTGCTGTATCTTCGTAGGCGTTAAATTAACCACAGTAATCTAACAGAGAGGGTTCCTGTAGATCACAGGTGACAGAGTTTGATATGTGAGCTGAGGCTTACGGTGGGACTCTGAAAAATGGAGGATCTTTAGAGGCCTGCGGCTCTCGCTTTATAACCCATGACTAAAACCTTTCCAATGTGGATGAGAAGAAGGGTCAGAGGTCATGCAGGAACAAATGCAATGCATTAACAAGATTATCAGCCCGAAGCAATGAGAAAGAGAGGGGGATTCACACTAATCTTTTCAAAGCATGTCTGCTGAAGGTTTTACAGTACTTACAGACAGCAGAAGATTCACATGTAAATAAACCAAATAATCAACACCAACATGGATTAGACAATCTATAGTACATTACTAGAATGATAGATAGATAGATAGATAGAT
>NW_015784730.1:0-1497 GCF_001515625.1 Sinocyclocheilus rhinocerous | reverse complement strand
CTCTTCTCGGCTGACCAGCCGGCCGTGGTATTCACAGACTACCTCCCCTTGTTCAAAGCGCCTTTTGGTGAAGACCCCAAGACCCTTCTCAGGGACATCCTTGATAGTCAGTCCTTTCCAGCGTTGTGCTGTGACCATACTACTAACAAAGCTGCTGTCAAGGGCAGTGTCAACGGTCCCAACGGGCTTCCACTGCCTCAGAATTAATGAAGCTTGTGGGTTGTTAGATGTCCACCCACGTTTCTGAATCCAAGCCTCGATTTTGGACTTGGACAGCTTCCGGCATCCAAAATGTTCTATAAAGACAAGCCATTGAAAGCATTAGCCATTGTGGGTACATATTCTTTGAGATTTCACTGACATTTCATGTATGTGAATACTCACCAAGGATATGCTTTTCACGCAGCTTGAGCTGCTCGCTACACCAGCGGTCATAGCAGTGCCTTTCGTGTTCCGCACACAGTTGCTGCCTGCATGCCCCAGAAATGCATCTGCCGGAGTTCTCATCCAGTAATGTTTTTCAGCAGTTTCTCGGGTGTGCCACAAGAGCCGTGCCACTGCATTCCTCTCTAGCTCTGTCAGGTTTTTCGCAGCCGTCTCAAATGCTCTCCGGACATCGCCGCAGGTCACACTGGGAGAATTATATCTAGAACACAGGGCATCATAAGTATGCAAGAAGCAAACAGACAAGAAAGAAAATATATAGATATGTGTAATATCCCTTACTTGTCGTGTAGCCTTTTCAAGTCATTGGAGGGGTTATGTATCGGCCTCCCACTACTCGACACAAAAAAATTGTCGTTTGTCGTATCGTCATCTGAACCATTTTCTTTAAGCATTACCGGTCGCACCTCGTTGTAGTACATGTCGAACAACTGATCACAGAAGGGGAAAAAAACTAAAATAAAATCATGGCCCTGTTGTCTTGTATGACTTTCCCACACCATGTTTAATTTGCTGTTATGGTGTAATTTTGAATATAAACTCACAAGTTCTTGCTCGTCCGACAAAGGTACTTCTGCAACTTGTGATGTAGCCGTTTTATGCTCCTTCACCGCAACAGAAACTCCGTTCTCTCTGCGGCTTCTACCCAGCCATTCCTCAACCTGCAAACAGGCATTTGTGCACTTTTAATGATGGGTGTCACAAATATTAAAACTGTATAAGCATATGTGAGGCACAAATTCTTGAGGCATGGGAAGAAAAAAAAGGACACTCACGGTCAGGTTTGTGACGACTCCGGGCCGCTGAAGTAGCTTCAGCATAATTATGGCCTCAAGGTAATAGAGGACGAGCAAACGTTAATTTTTTGTAAGGCTGTCCCCGTTGACTGCTCCTGGACCCTGCAGTTTTCCCATGACCGCCAGGAAATCTTTAAAGGCGGCATCCAAAACTACCAGGCAGTCACTTGGCAGGAGGTCTTTCCCATAACCGAGGAGCCTAGTAAAACAATATGTCATGAGTTCTATCCTGTATTCCAGTTTCCAATGTGCAAAT
>NW_015784729.1:0-1454 GCF_001515625.1 Sinocyclocheilus rhinocerous | reverse complement strand
TCTCTCTCTCACACACACACACACACACACACACACACACTCTCATCTGTCAGTGAGTGTGCTGATCTGTGTTTGCCGTGTCTCAGGGAACATCCAGGTGTCGTGGATCGATGACACGTCGGCGTTCGTGTGTCTCAGTCAGACGGAGCAGGTTCAGATAGGTGAGACTCTCAGATCCGCTGCTCTGCTCCAGTGTGAGCCGATCGTCTGCTAACGTCTGCTGTCTGTGCACAGCCATGAACACCAGCCGCTACGCCGAGAGCTACCGCATCCAGACCTACGCTGAGTACATGCAGTCCAGACAGAAGAGCACACACACCAGCAGGAGGTGGACTGACGACGGCTGGGCGGACACTTCCTACAGCGCCGCCTCGGGCTCCAGCCGGTGAGTGCCACAGAGTCCCTCAGACGCGCCACACGAGTCAGGCAGTCATGTGACCATACGAGTGTGTGTGTGTTCAGGCTGCAGGCGGTCAAGAGGAGCATCAGTCCGTCTCTAGAGGAGCAGAATCACGACGCTGACAGCAGCTGGACAAACTACAGCAGCGTCAAGAAGATCAAGACCGACGGTCAGTGAGTCTGCATTCACAGACAGCTGTAACTGCAGCGATACCATAACTGCATCCACATCAACAACTATAACCATAACTACAGACATAACCGTAACAGCTCCATATCAACAACCGTAACTATGGCAATAACTATAACAGTGTCCACATCAACTATACAGTACACTATCACTATATTAGTGTCTACACAAACACAACCATACCAATTATAATATTAGCATACACACCAATAGACACATGTACAACGTCAGTAATTACTAACGAGAACTATGTCAGTCAGTGTATTGGCGTCCACACAGATCACTATAATTGAGCATTTAATAAAACTATGGTAACAGTAATTGTTCTTGCTGTCTTTTCAAACCTGTTTTTCATTAACATGAGATGTTTAATTTCGTTTGTGTCACAGGAAGCTGCTCGCAGACGTACGCTGATGTCGCTGGCTCCTGTGATTGGCCCAGACTGCAGTAAGTGCCCCGCCCCTTTAACTCACTCACATGATGTCATGACTCAGTCTGATTGGCTGCTGTTTGTCCAGGCCTGATGAAGGCGGAGCCTCTGTGAGTCCAGTGCAGGAGGAGGCGGAGCCCGAGGAGTCCTCAGCCAATCAGAGTCAAGGTAAAAGGAGCCGCAGACACAAGAAGAGGAAGTCAGACGGTGAGCGTTTACATTGACGTACACCGCGTAACTCTCGTCCGCTGAACTTGACTGTTTGTTTGTTTGTTTGTTTTCTGTCGCACAGCTTCTGAAACTACGCCACCGGCGCTCTTCGACGTTCCTCAGGTTTGGTAGCGAAGGCTCGGCAGCCAATCGGAAGCCTCGCTCAGTCTGGGTGTAATTGACAGCCAATCAGAAGACTGCACTTATCTCCTGACGCCCAGCGTG
>NW_015784728.1:0-1498 GCF_001515625.1 Sinocyclocheilus rhinocerous | reverse complement strand
TGGCTTGTCAACCGCCATTAAATCGTACAAGAAGAAGAAGAAGAAAATGCAACATTTAGATTGAACTTTATCTGTAAAAGGTATTTTAACATCATACATTCATGAATGACTCCAGAGCTGGGCCTTACGAAGCAATTAATTATTACTATGATGTTGAATAACATTGTAATCAGGTTCATATCAAGTTTGGCATTACTTTGGCTTGTATTTAAAAGCAAATATAGATTAACTGCTGATTTATGCACGGATGCAAAAATCAAAAGTAAAAGACGACTTCAATGCATATCAATACAATCTTCAATGTAATTTACCCCATACCCATGATATTTTTCCTGGGCCAGGCTGCCTGGATATAATTGTGATTTCATGACCTTTGCTTTTCAGCAAACGTGTCAGTTCTCGACCCACAAACCCTGATCCTCCGCCTAATGGGAGTTGGAAAGTGAGAAAAATAAAGCATTATTAATTTTACAATGAAACAGAATCAATGCGGTAAAACATAAAAGGACTGGGGGAGGGGGGCAACATGATGATATTATATTTACAGTATAGCAAGTAGTATATGGAGTGTAGATTTATTTTTCCATACTGTACAGCAATGTGGATCGATTCAAAATGTGTTTAAAGGTGCTTTATAAATGAATGTTCTTGTTATGGTATATGACATTTTTACATCATAATAATACATGGCGTCTGCAGCCAATCCCGCGCACGTGTAGACGCGCATGCGCTGTTAAAGCACTTACGAAACAGATCACCTCAAGAAAAATCTAATTCTCATTTATACAGTAACTGATAAATGAAGCCAGTCATACCATAAGAACAAGATCACATGCGTTCAAAGAAGGTGACAGGATATTTTAATACATTTAATGCATATTTTAATATAAGAGCTATGTTTATACTGCAAGAGGCTCTCAGTGTTACACTCAAAATGAGCTATATCATGCCGTGACAACCCGAAAATGAATATAAGTGATATAACAGTTACCTATTACAACTCTCATTGTGCTTGCAAAGTACAGTCCGTTTGGTTTATCCCGACAACTTGCAGAAATCCACTTATTTTACATCTTTCTACCAGCGAAGGTTAAACCAATGAGAGTGTCGTATGTTTACCTCGTGATCGACGCAAACTGGAACGTAACCGCAGCCATGTTGATAAGGACGCCAGGTGACCATCTTTCAACTGTAAACTATCAGTATTATTGTACTTAACTGTATCAGTGGTATTGCATATTAATTAGCAATATGGTATAAAAATATGATATAATACACTTTATTAACACACTTTTTGTAATAATTGTCTTAATACAACCTTTTGTAATTTATTGGGCATTAATTATGCCTACAACCACTGTATTAAATGCACCATGCTATGTCTGCTGATAATTAATACAACATTAAAATTAATCAAAGCTTTCACATACATAAGTCACATAGTGTCTGACTGAATTTGTTGAGTTCACTTTGATCCAGTTAATAATAATTTGTGGGG
>NW_015784727.1:0-1498 GCF_001515625.1 Sinocyclocheilus rhinocerous | reverse complement strand
AGAACCGCAGTCTACAAAGTGAAGTATTTGGGATCTTAGTGTTTACACATTTACGTCACTGCATTCCGACATCATGTAGAAGACAATTTATGCTACAAAACACTGGGCATGATTTAGTTGCCCAATAAAAGGATTCATAGTTAATTAAATTCATTTTTCTCACCTTCAGGGGACAATTTGTTCTGTTTGCTTTCTGAATTTAAGAAGCACTCATCTGAGCAGCGAGTTGCTGGCGGAACTCAAACATGTAAACATTGACGAATGCATTTCATTTTTTATACAATATGTCGGTGATATGTACCTCAATCAGCACATCTGTGTCTTCAGTGCAGAGATTCGACCCACTATAACCTTTGTAAATTTATTGGAGCGGCCCTGGAGATCCCTCAGCCCTTCATTCTTACAGCGTACTGCCCTAAAGGAAGCCTGCAGGTGCTATTACACAGATAATTGTTTCTTTTCTATCAGCATTTTCAAACTATGCCTTTCTTCAAGATTTTCTTATGGGTTCTTAATAATGTTTTTTTAATAATGGGTTTATGAACAAATAGGTGTAACTATTGGGACAATGGTTGTAATCCTTATCCAGGAAACGTATTGCAACATACGCTTGAAAAAAAAAAATGCAGCTTCAAAATTAATGTTTGAAATATAATTTATGTTGCAGAACATAACATCACTGTATCTTCAGGTAAAGTTTACCACAGCCCTTATTTTATTTAAAATTCCAGAAAGCATTCTAGTAGATTAGCTTTCTGAATTTTCATAGCTGAACAGCTCTACTGATACAGTTAAGACACAATTATGTTCTAACCATAACTAAAGTTTTTTGTCCCCAAAATCTGCAGGACATTTTGAAGAATGAGTCTATCAAGCTGGACTGGACTTTCAAGTTTTCCCTCATGCTAGACATTGTAAAGGTCAAAGTGTCTGTGTTTTATAGTCTAAACTGTTTTCGCTGACAGTAGAATATAAAACAGTGATGGATAAATTTTGACTTTGATGTAGGGCATGGACTATTTGCACCACAGTCCCTTGCACTGTCACGGTCGCCTCTCGTCATCAAGCTGTGTCGTGGACAGCCGCTTTGTCCTGAAGGTCACTGATTTTGGACTTAACGCAGTCAGGCGTTCAGACTCAGAGCAGAGCCCTGGATTTGACCCCTGGACCGGTAAGCTGGAAATGTAGAATTTTTAAGAAGAAATGAATTTTTGTTTGGATGAAAAATATATAATTAATTTAGAGCTCAATACATAAACACACAACTATGTTGCACACACAAATGTAAACGTAGATCGTTTTGTGTAGATTTTAAAATATGTTTTCATTTTAAGCTCTGCTATGGAGGGCACCAGAGCTGCTGAGGGAGTCCATTTCAGCTAATGGTACTCAAAAAGGGGATATCTACAGTTTTGCCATTATCGCTCAAGAGGTAGTATATCGTAGAGGGCCTTTCTACATCCCCAACTGTCACTTCAGTGCTAGAGGTATGATAATA
>NW_015784726.1:0-1497 GCF_001515625.1 Sinocyclocheilus rhinocerous | reverse complement strand
GCTATAACTATTTTTGGTGAAATAGCCTATGATAACTGTGGTCGGACAGAATTAATAACACTAATAGTAAGCAAATACGACATTTAAGACATGATTTATTCTGTGTGAATATAAAACTTACTGATGGGGGAAACGAAGCTTTTCGAAACGTTGTATCAACTGAATCAATTGCTTTGCAAAATTATTCACTATTTCGAAGCGCTCGAAACGTCAAACGCTGGTGACGCCTACTGGCCAGAATGGTGTAAATGCAGTGAAAACTCAGACTAAACGTGCATAAAAACACCTTTACAAACCAATTGCAAACGTTTCATTGAAAATGCAATCTATTAAATAGCCGCGCTTTTCTTTCTTCATTTTAGCTGTTTTTGACCAAAGAAACGCACAATAAATGTATTGACATTGCATTTTATTTTCAATCTGTTCAAGAAACAAGGGCGTAAAAACCAATTATCTAAAAATAATACAAACTCACACCTCTACACAGTTTTTTGGGGACATTATTATTTCTGTTTTCTTTGTGCACAAAATGTATTCTCATAGCTTCAACGTTACATTTTGAAAAAACTGATGTCTCACACGGCTCCGGATCATGAATAAAGGCCTCCTGTAGCGAATCCATGCGTTTTCGTAAGAAAAATATCCATACAAGCTGTTTTTTGGAGCTTGATTAAACAAATGCTTTGTTAATAACGAGGAGGATGTTTTAAGCTATGAAACTTTCAGGAAGTTTTAATGGTACAAATAAATACCTCTTATATGCCAAAAGATCAAGGCAAATTTGGTTTCTCATGTCATGAACCCTTTAAACCCACTTTTATATGCCCTTCCTTCAATAACCTCCCTTCATCTCATTCATTGCTGACTTTACTGCCCATTACTGGCCGAGACAACTAAAATGGAAACATTATTCCATTGGGTTTTTGAAAAGGTTTGTGTACAGATGACAACATTGTCCAAATTATCCCCGTTCACACGGATCGGCGAAAATGACTAAATACTCTGTTTTATGCTGCCAGGCCAGTAGATGCTGATGTCACTTTGTAAAGAAACACTATGCTCCTTTAGACTGAACATGTAATATGCAAGGGCATAACGTCACTGTTTGCACAAATTCATGTTTTCGTACTTTACACAGATATGATGACGGTATCCCAAAACTTGCACTTTGAAGTTTTGAAAAGTTTGCTTTTTTGCCGTTGTTGTGTAAATGAACATCCATAATGCATAAAAAGTTTTCCGTTATTATTTGTTTAAAACAGTACGTGTCATGTTAACACAACTCTCTGAAACCTAAAATGACATGTGGGACACCCTATGCCATAGGGCCTATGGTCTTGTGGACTTAACAGACATGTGTCATGGTGGCCATTGTAAGTCCAAGTGCTCATAAAGTGCCATTTGGGACAAGGCCTAGTTTGTCCCTCATGCCCTTTCTCCAAACCTCAGTAAGGTAAGGCCTGATTTGGCCCGCTGACCTTTTTTTTTTTTTTTTTT
>NW_015784725.1:0-1496 GCF_001515625.1 Sinocyclocheilus rhinocerous | reverse complement strand
CTTTCCTCTCGCTTTCTTTTTGGGTGTATATTTTGTTTTTATACCATTTTGATTTTATGCACAGGAAAAGCAAACGGTCCTGTCTTTTCTTTCTCCTTTCCATACCAAATTTGAGGTGAGGTATGTTTCAAGAGTTTTGAAAGAAACACACATTTTAGGGCAAGTTTAAAGTCAACGTAAACTGTAGTTTCCAACCCATTATACTTCAGTAATCTAACATATTTCCAAGTAAAACAAGACAGTTACCTATATGGAAGCTTATTTACAGTACACCACCAGACAAAATAAAATAAAATAAAATAAAATTGACTTTTTCTCTCACAATTCAGACTATTTTCTCTATTTTGAGTTTATACATTACAACATTGACTTCTCACAAGTCAGAATTGCGAAATATGAATTTCAGACTTCTCACAAGTCACAATTTGTGAAATAAAAAAACCCTCAATTCTGACAAAAAAAGAGTCAAAATTGTGAGATATAAACTTTCGCGCAAATTTTATGTCTGACTTTTCTCACAATTCTGAGTTTACGTCTCGTAATTCTGTTATTTTCTTTCCATCACAGAATTAAAAAATAAAAAGGTAACTGCAACTTTTTAATCTGACAGTTTTGACTTCATGTTTATATCTTAGCATTCGGACTTTTCTTCTCAGAATTAAGAGTTAAACACTGCAAGAAATAAAGTCTGAATTGTGAGATAAAAAGTCACAATTTCCTTTTTTATTCTTTAATCCCATGGCAGAAAGAAGCTTGCACAGATACAAACAAACAAATAAGTAAATAAATAAATTGTACAATGGGAGTTTTATCCATTGAACTAAATGAATAATAATAAAGTGGGTGTTATAAACGAGAATACAGCCAGACCGAATGAGAGTTTGCTAAAACAACGCCTAACTAATTAGTTATTGGTTAACCATCAAATAATTAAAAGATTTCTATGAAAGACTATGAATACAATATATATTGTGTATAAATGCATTTCAACATGTGTTGACGCATCATTTACAATAAGACCAGGAAATCGCTATCAAACAGGTCATTTTTGATTTCCTGATTTTAAAGAGCCTATAAAGTTATGGAGCTGACATCTTCAAACTTACAACCACAAACACAAAGAGGCTTTGAGATGCACTAAGATGATAAAACAAGAAATAGTAGCATTTGAAAAGCCGTCATCGCAGTTAAGGGGAAAAGTGAAGCTACTGCATTTCTGAAAGGCTCAACAATGTCACGTACATCATTCAGATTTCTTTTAAATGGATGTGAAATGCTCTTGCTCAGAACAGTGCAGCATTTAGAGCTTTCACCAAAAGAGTCATTATCAAGTAAGTGTGCTGTGGATTCTTTGTCAATGATAACTCAATCCAGACGAGTTTAGATTTAATAAGGGTCCCGCAGCACGAGACAAACAAACACACACTCACACTCGCACACACACACACTCGCACACACACACACACACACACGTTAGCTTTAATAAGGTTAACACT
>NW_015784724.1:0-1497 GCF_001515625.1 Sinocyclocheilus rhinocerous | reverse complement strand
GGGCTATTTGCACTTAGTGTAAAGACACTCCGTTTAAAAAAAACAACAAAATATTTATTTTTTTCACAAACATTTGGGCTCATGGTTTTACATTTCATCTGCTTTTTTCTTCTTCTTCTTCTTCTTCTTCTTCATTCTTGACATGAATAAGCGTTTATGGTAAACTGACTTGACTTACCAGGGCTTGATACTTGTGATTGGTTGAATTGGGTATGACAGTCGCTCTGGGCTCCTGTTCACCTCCAATCTCATCACAGGAGAAAAACTCGCTGAGCTTCTGAACACTGGCCAGAAGAAAACAATACAGTATGCCATGTCATATTCAACCATTACAACTGGATTTACTACTTATATGCCAATTATTTGCTCAAATATCAAGAAACAACTCCAGTTTTGTGACATTCTGAGACCCTTCCTAGAAAATAAAAAAGGACAAAAGTATATAGGACTCCTATGTAACTGATAATATCACACACACTGAGTTATGGTATCATCAGAGTATACTGACTGAAAAGGAAATCTGTACTGCTTATTGCTCACCATTCAATTCCAGTCTGAAATACTACCACAGCCCAACATGCAGGAAATAAATCCAAGACTTAGAGATGTCAGACAGATGCATTTTATTCTCCTATCTTGCAAATAGATGATGTTGTAAAGTCACTGAAAACAGCTGATGCTATCAGGATTGAAATGTTGGTCACTAGCGGCCAGTCAATTTCCTTCATGTCATCTATTGAGAGCGGTGGCAGATGTGGTGTGTTCTGATCTACGACCTGCTCATAAATACGGCCTTCGCTCTCTAAATGTGTTCCACATGGCTGGGTTGATGAGACTGAACCCGAGGCACACAGACACACATTTCTTTCTTCACAGGAGAGTCAATCAGCGATGAGAAGAGAAGAAGCGCACGGATGATTTGACGTGATTTATCACACACTGACACAAGAAACACGCAGGGCCGATTCATTATATCCCTGGGTGCTTAATTAAAACCTGTATATCCTGAACCCGCATTTTTGGCAGAGCGACTGCTATCGCACACAACACCACACGCAAATTAATCCCTAAATTGAGCTATGTAATTGGTGCAGCAGAAGTAGTCTGGGATATGAAAAAGGAAAATATAAATAATAAGTTAAATGTTTAACCCTATAAAGCCTACTATGGTATTTGATAGACCTCTAAATTATCAGTCTATCTAAAAATCTATAAAGTAAACATACTAAACTTTATTGTTAGTAATATTTCAAGATAAACACTTCCTGGACTGAAGCAACTTAGCTTTAGTTGATTAACCATACATATTTTTTTTTTTGAAAATCATGTTGAAATGTGATATGATCATCGGGCTTTTGAGGAATGTTTATTTAGTATTTGTTTATTTGAGCAAAATTTATTTATATCTCTCAGTCATCATTGTATTGCACTACATTATATGTTTTGCCCTCGCAATAAAAACTACAGAGCTTTGATCATAAAACTAAGCATTTAAAT
>NW_015784723.1:0-1488 GCF_001515625.1 Sinocyclocheilus rhinocerous | reverse complement strand
CGGAAGCATGGTAGCGGGCTTTGTCTTGAACGCACTTCATTCCACAAATCGTTTATTCCTTCTTCTTGTTTATTTAGGTAGATAATTGACCAACAAAAAATATATATTAAAATTAAGATGCAACTTATACCAAACGAAACTCGTTCCAAAAAAGGGTTTCTACAAACAAAAACTTATGAAGTGGTCAAAAATTATGTCTGACCCACTCCCTTTTTTCCGGTGTACTGCTGTCCGATTTACCACGCCCTTATGATGTTTACAATTTTATTTCGTAATTAACAAATTGAACTAAACAAAACACAAACCAATAATATTTAAACATAAATAATATAAAGTAAAAATACACTTTCTTAAATCGCTACAACGCTGATAGTTAACTAAACTCTCTTCAAGCAAAACATGCCTGTCGTTGACATGAAAAAAGACCATTAATGTCCACTATAGCATCCCTTGTTGCAACACATACTTGGATTGCGTAATAATTGTGTTGTGTTACATTTTGGGAAGGGAAAAAACAGGTCAAATTGAGCTTAATTCCATCAAAATCACATCTGTTGCAGATATCTGATAATAAGTATGAAAGACCTACATTTGCACCATTTAATTTTCCTTTAGGTGCATGCTACGCAAAACAACACCAGAATAATCGATAGGTGTTCAGCCTCCCCTGTGTGTGAATGATGCAGAGAGAGAGGAGGAGGAAAAACACATTGCTTTGATTGTCTTGTTTGATCTGAAGCAGTTTCACATGGGTTCACACAAGCTCGCTCGCTCTCTCTCTCTCTCTCTCTCACACACACACACAAGCTTTCTTCCCCGGGGCTAAAGGTTGTGCAGGGTGAAGGTGGAGTGGTGATGCTCAGCTGTTTACTTCCTCTCAGATAGACATGTTTGTTTTCACACAGCAGGGCTCCGTATGAAAAGACCTGTACTTGTCAGAGCAAATATAATGTTTATCCAGTCTGCCCTCGCACACACACGCACACACACGCACACAGGTACTCATGCATGCCAGCACACAAGCACAAACTCACACTTTGTTTTCTCGCAGTAGTTTGAGTCCAGGGATGTACAGTGGCGTCCAAAGTGTGCATTGAAAATCTAGGATACAAAATTTTATTTAGATCTGGACATAAACAAAACATTTCAAACTATTTATAGGTCACTAATGTAAGTAAATTAGCATGTCAAATTCTTTGTCAGATGTTCTTGCTTTGTGCTATTGAAGCACAAGATGCTCTTTGAGTCATTCTCAAATCATGCTGGATATAATAGGTTCATCAGGTTTTATACAAACTTGTTAAGTTCATCCTGCTCAAGTGCTGCATTTATTACAGCAAAATAAGGAGAAACTAAATACTAATTCAGAAATGTAATGTTAACAATGTTAATTAATGTTAATAAATACGTAACATAGGTGTGTAATAAACACTTTTAACATATTTTGTGTGTATATATATATATACAGTGGGTACGGAAAGTATTCAG
>NW_015784722.1:0-1483 GCF_001515625.1 Sinocyclocheilus rhinocerous | reverse complement strand
TATGATTTGTAATCAGTCAGAATATGCAATTATTGCAATGCTATACTGTAGTAAAGTTATTAGGTCTTGCATTCTTGATGGTATATCTTATTTCAGATTTTATTGCATATGAGATTATAATCAGATTTAGCATATATTATTTCCCATATGTATTTTGCTACATTATGCAATATTGCACTAATCTTGCATTTTATCTTATTTCAAATCTTATTGCACAATTATAATCAGTCAGAACATGCAATTATTGCAGTACTATACTAAAGTAATTAAGCTTTGCATTTTTGCTGTTATATCTGATTTCAACTCTTATTGAATATTGGATTATAATCATAAATTCCATACATTTTTCTTTTGTCTTTTTCAGTGCAATACTGTACTATACTAGTCATGCAATTTTATTGCTTATAGGATTATAATCAAATTTAGCATAAATTATTTTCCAATTGTTTTATCTTATATAGTGAAGTTACTGAATCTTGCATTTTTCTTGGTATATCCTATTTCAAATCTTATTGCATAAATGATTAAAATAAGAATATACAATTATTGCAGTGCTATACTACTCTAAAATTAAGTCTTGCCTTTTTTGCTTTTATATTTTATTTTAAATTTGATTGCATATGGATTATAATTAGTTTTTGCATTAATAATTTTCCAAAAGTATTTTACAATGTAATATTGCACTATACTAAACTGTTATAAACTTGCATTTTATTTCAAATTTGTTTGTATATAGGATTATAATCAAAGAGTTGGATAAATTATCCAATAGTCTTTTACTGTATTATGCAATACTAGAGTTATTTTAGTTACACTATAGTTACTGAGTCTTGCATTTTTGCTGGTATATCCTATTTCAGATTTTTTGTAAATTATTTTCCAAGAGTATTTTACTGTATAGTGCACTTTACTATACTGTTATACACTTACGGTCTTGCAGTTTTGCTGTTCAATTTTATTGCATATAGGAATATAAACTATTTGTTTTGTGCAGTTTTACAGACCAGTCGCAGTAAGATGTGTAAAAGTGTAAAAACAAGTTAAAACAGCTTAATCCTTATGACTTTCTGTAAATATGCATTTAATATCCAGTTGCCTTCTTGAATAACTATATCTATTATCTAAGTAAATCTGAGTTATTAATGAACACAATAACATTGTTCTGAATACAGTATCAGGGTTGCGATCAGTCAAAACACCATTTGGCTGATGCACAGAAAAACAGTCACGCATGTGGAGACTGACACACACATCATGTGCGTATGTGTGTGCGTGTGTGTGTGTTGCATGCGGGCTGTTGTGCTGAATAATGCTGTATAATCACACTGATCTTCAGTGGAAATCTGCAGTAAACACATTTTCCAGCCCAGTCCGTCACAGCTGTCTGTGTGTGTGTGTGTGTGTGTGTGTGTGGACTGAACCCGTTTGTCGTAGTTTAACGTGAGACGCTTTGCTGACTGTGCAGTTCATGTAAAGGTGATCG
>NW_015784721.1:0-1495 GCF_001515625.1 Sinocyclocheilus rhinocerous | reverse complement strand
TATGTTTTGTGCCAATGTTATATTTTTAATTTATACAATATTTAATATTTTGTATTATTTGGTCAAAAATAGTAAAATTAATAATATTGTGAAATATTATGACAATTTTAAAATGTTTTCTATTGTAATATATTTTGAAATGTAATTTTTTCCTGTGATGGTAAAGCTGAATTTTTCAGGATTCTTTGATGAATAGAAATTTCAGAAGAACAGTATTTAATTGAAATAATAATATTTTGTAACATAAATGTCTATGTCAATTACTGTCAGTTTTTAATCAATTTAATGCATTCTTGCTGAATAAAACTACTTAAAAATAAATAAATAAATTAATATAATAAAATAAAAAATATTAAAATACTGACTTAACTTTTGAACGGTATGTGTAGTTATTTATTAATTTAAAAATGTTTATAGTTATATAATCATATTTATGTATAAGTAATTATGATTTATATTTTGAAGAAAAGGCAATATAAATAGCACACAATAGTAGTTCAGTAGTGAGGATGAGCTTGGCTTTCAAGAACAAAATTATGGATAAATGATAATTAAACTAATGTGGGATTTCCAAGTTTGAAAACAAGAAACCAGATTTCTTTTTTTTCCCCTCATTTTTCCTTTGAGGTACAATAGCTACCATTTGAACACAAGGAAAACATTATATTGAGCAGAATGTAAAAATAAAACATCAAACTGGTTTAAACTAGTTAACATTGCAGAAATACACAATTATCCATTAAATCATTACCACTCAAATCTTTCCGCCTATTTGACGTTTCTTGCATAGACCAAAGAACAAAAACATTATCCTGTGTTGATGTAGGGTGATGAGAATGCCGAAGCACTGGACGCTGCAGCTGTGGAAGCCGCTCTGTCTCTGTGTGAAGACACGGGTCACAACCTGTCGGGTCCCTGGGAGCCCAACCCCTTCAGGACCATTGGCCCTGAGCCCTCCAGCACTTCAGAGGACTTAGACCCACATTCCCTGCATCTGTTAGAGGGGAAGCGAGAGGGTCCTGACATGTGTGGATCCAGCAGTGGCTGCGCACAGGGGCACACAACACCCTCCACCACTGTCCCCTCGGTTCCTCAAGACCCCACTCCGACAGCAGGAGCCCATTCAGACCCAGTTGCCCTCAGACTGGAGCACACTGACGAGGCCCAGGATGGGCGGCCAGAATCACTGCATGCTGTGATCAAAAGTGAGACTGACGAATGGACACCGTCTCAATCAGGTATTCTGTGCTTGTGTTACACTAGGGCAAATTAGTTAATGATTTGACAATGAAGAAAATTAACATACTGTTCAAAAGTTTAGGGTGAGTAAATTGTTTTAATTAATACTTTTATTGAACAAGTTTGCATTAAAAGTGACAGATTTCTATTTCAAATAAATGCTATTCCTTTGAACATTCTATTCATCAAAGAATCCTGAAAAATACACAAAAATATTAAGCAGCACAAATGTTTTCAATATTGATAATAATAAGAA
>NW_015784720.1:0-1469 GCF_001515625.1 Sinocyclocheilus rhinocerous | reverse complement strand
GTTACCAAGCGACTCCTTGTGCTGGTTCTCTGTTGTCATCAGCATTCACTCCATCAGCAGACAGAGTCTTGTCATTGTGCTGACTGGAGCAATAGCTGCTTCATCAGTGACACAGGATTTCTGCTCTGAACTGCACAGCGAGTGATTTTTAAAGCTACAGCACCTGAACCGAGCGCCCATGGACAAAGAGGGGGTCCTGCGCCAACCGAACAACTGCTATTCAATGCTTACACGTACAGCTTTCTTACAAGCTATAGTTATTGTATAGACCTGCTTGACGTCGTTACTGGGGGAAAAAAATAAAAATACAATAGAAATATTTTTAAACCATCAACACACAAGTAAAGACCTGTTGTTAGGAGATGAAAAGATGGGGGAAAATAAAAATATAAAACAAATATCTTTATATAAAAGCCATGAATCTGGGATATTAAATTTATTCTTTAAAGTAAAAAAAAATCAATTAAAAAATATAAAGCCCATTTAAAAGTCGTGAATCTGGAACATTAAATGTAACGATTAAAGTTAATTAAACAAAAATAAATAAATAAATAATAAAAATAAAACAAATAAAAAAAAATTTAGATTAAGATGTAGATTAACATTTCCTATATTTCTTAATGTAGAAAGCTGTCAACTGGGTAATTATAAGCAATGCATTCATTTATTTATATCCAGCAAAAATAAGAACAAATAAAGAAAATACAAAAACGTCACACTTTATAATAAAATGAATTACATAATGCTTATGTGGCCATTGTGCTGATTCAAAAATAAATTTGAAAACGTATGAATTAATTTTCGAATGTAACCCAATTTACGATCTGATTTGTTAAAAATCCTTAGGATTAGGATTTATTTAGAATTAATTTTCACGTTTGGTAACACTGAATTAAACGTGAAATTCTGAAGTAGAAATACTGACATAGCATTTTCTTATACTACAATAATCTGTTTTACGCAACTTCGAACAATCATTTTTATAATTCAATAAATGTTATTAATGAAAGTTACTGAAGATTAGGCTACTGTTACCTAATAAGTAAAAGAGTATATGTCAGCGTCAGGTATGCGGCAGTGAGGCGTGGGCTCCAGGACTGGCTCTCAGTCTGTCTCCGGTCATGGCAGCGCGCGGTGATCTGCCGGTGTATCTGGCGCGTCCGGGCACCGCGGACCAGCTGCCGCGGCAAAAACACGGAGGGTTGTTTTGTAACGTAGAAGGAGCGTATGAGAGCAAAACCATCGATTTTGACGCTCTTACTGTCGGTCAGCGAAGCTCCAGGAGCCCAAGAGCCACAAACAGAGAAGAGCTGAAGCCTTCAAAGCACGAAACGAACTTTCCAGCTGCACACAGTGAACGCGAGCCTGAAGACACGGTGCGCATCAAGAACGCGTTTGAGAAGGAAGATCCACAAAACCTGAAGGTAACTCTATCTATCTATCTATCTATCTATCTATCTATCTATCTA
>NW_015784719.1:0-1497 GCF_001515625.1 Sinocyclocheilus rhinocerous | reverse complement strand
ATCGTCCTGAAGTCAGTGGGTTTTTTGAATGGGTTTTTGGTTAAAATACATCAGTAATACACCATTATGATTTTCTTTTCTTTTTTATTTTAAAAAAAGCTTTTTCTTGTCTTGCAAAAGTGGGTACATTGGACTACAGAGGTTGTCGGGGACATTAAACCTCAAGCTAAACAGGAAAACTCGTCTACTCACTAGTCCGCTTTCACAGCCTTGTTGTGTTTATTATCACACTCTTGAAAACTGTTCTAACTAAAACTTTCAGGGAAAAGACTGGAAGAGTTGTCAGAAGATTAATGGTGGTGATGTTGAAGTAATGTGACCGGGGTGTAGTTCGTTTAAAACCTTTGTTTAACTTTTTTTTTTTTACATCTGGAGGTTGTATTTAGGCTTCAGAAAACCAGAGTGATTCTAACTTCCAGGTTGGCCTACAAAAATACATAATTGTTGCAGAACTCTCTGACATGATGGTAAGCAGGTGGTGACATGGACATTGAGAGGGGCAATGTTACCCCAAAGATTCAGATTTCAATTATTTATTTATTTTTTTTATTTTACCCTGTTCACTCTTAAATATTTCAATACATTCTTGGAATTTTAACTTGTTTTTTGGGTAAACTATACTTTTAATGACCGCTTCAGCTGGATGTCTTCTAGGTTGTATATATGTCTTGGATGTTGTGTAAGAGCTTCTCAAAAGTAATGGATGTTTTCTCTCACTTTATGTTCAGCATATTTTCCCTTGTGTCTTTATTTTTGGCAGCAGTCCTATGAAACAGTCCCTTCCTTTACTTTGAAACATGTTTGTTTTGCAACATTATATATTTGCTTATTACCAGCAATAATAAACCCAAGCCCAGAGGCAGTGAACATATTGAGATTATGGATGTTTGTCCACTGCATTTTTGAGGGTTTGTCCCAGTGATGTTTTTGTATGTTTAAAAGTGTGATTTCCTCTTTCCTGCTCTCTCAGAACATTATTGACTCTTACAGTGACTTCTAAGCGCTTGTAAAAGCAGCAGAACATAAGCTTGTATGTTCAGGCAGGAACGCTTGGTCCTCCATGCCTCATTAGTCCCTGTTTCAACTGCATACATACTTTGGGCTCAATGCTTTCTGTTGATTGGCCAGTGCTGAGATCATATGCTCTTATTGTATAGACATTCTTGCCTCCATAATCAGGGATAGCTGCTCCAGGAACTGTTACCCTGCAAAAGTTCTCAAGCAACATTAAGTTTTGGAACAAAGGGCCTGTTTGACTAATTGACTCAGGGCATTGCACTTGCAGTGCCATAGACGTGGCAGTGCTGTTTGAATGGAGCTCTGTCTCCAAGTGTCCAGCATATGAGTCACTGAGCTGGTCGTGGAGGATGGATGGTTTGGAGTTTCTTCTAGGTTCACCGCACAGAACAGTATGTCATAACTAAGCCCACACAGAATTAACTTTTTGTATATCTTATGATAAAGTCTCCAGCTCATATTCCACTTTTTTTTTTTTTT
>NW_015784718.1:0-1497 GCF_001515625.1 Sinocyclocheilus rhinocerous | reverse complement strand
TTTTTTTTTTCATTATTACATGTTTTATTTGATTTTGAATTATGTGAATGTGTAATTCTTTGAGCAACAGTATTTCCTTTTCTTTTTCCATGGTGACTTTCAAAACTATTGTCAAAATATCTTCATATTTCTAAAGGAACAGAAGAGGTACACCTCATTATGTATACAATAATCTCACTAATTGAAATGTGCCTAATTATTACAATGTTAAATTATTCCCTTGCGGACATAATTAAAATAGGCATATCAGACTATTATGGATATCAGTAATTACAGTAACTTAAAAAAGTAAGTTAACTGAGTATCATTCATTTCATACGTTATTGTTGGTGGCATTCTTCAGATGACAGATATATTGTTGACACATAGTTTTACTCCTTCCATAACTACACATTTTTACTTTGTAGTATACATGACTACTTAATTGCTTGTCAAGCTAAACCTGGTTTTAACTTAGTCTTTGCCTAAATAGGCAAAAAAGAGAATTGCATCTTGAAGGAAATAAGAAGCTTATCAACCTTCTTCTCAGAATTAGTGTTACTATGTGATGTGTTACGTGTAAATTGGTATTGAGGGTGAAATTTGGCTTCTGCTGATGGAGCGGTGGGTCCACATGTTATCTTAACAGGAGGGCAGTGAGATGTGCAGTTTGTTAATGTTTGTATCGGCAGTGAAGCGCTGAAGGCCTGACCGAAACATGCGGGAGGGGGTTGGAGATCGAGGGGAGTTTGGACATCTTATCCTACCCCTGGTGAGAGGGCTGTGGATGAGTAGATGTCTGACAGGAGTTTAGGGATGTGAGCCAAAGTAAAAGAGTACAGCAAGAGAGAGCGAGAGAGAGATCAATACACATTTAAATGCACAAACACACTCTTGCACTCTGGCCATGAATAGGCTCAGGAGTCCTCAACGATTATCTGCTATAAAGATGTTATTGTTTTAATAAAGGACAGATTGATTACAGCAACATTTTGGCCAAAAGGAAAATATTCATATTTTGTATCTTAAGTTGGGCGTCCCACTAGTAGATCCTGAGTCAAAGCTTCATTTACAAAGTCAGATTTTTTCCTTTTTAAGCTTTATTTTATGCAAAGGATGATAAATATATAGTATGAATTATACAAGGTATATTAGCTATATGCACTGAAAACCACAGACTGTCCGATTTACTTAATCATTATTTGTCATTTACTCAACAAAACTGTTTCTTTTTATTGCTTTTGATAAATGTGATTCTTTAAGATGTTCAATCTAATAGATTTACTTATGTAGGCAGACTTCGTAGTGTTTAATGTTCAGTTATGTTGGGATTTAGAACTGTTTCAGTTCTTCTGGGTTTACAATTCTGGTGAAGAGTCTAGCTTAGGATGAGTACATACTTGAGCTTTACTCAAGAAACATTTCATACTTATCATGTAGCATGTTAATTGGCTATTCTTCATTAGCTAGCTAGTAGAATCTTGTAATTCAGTGATGTAACAAAATATGAAACTGAAT
>NW_015784717.1:0-1496 GCF_001515625.1 Sinocyclocheilus rhinocerous | reverse complement strand
GCTGTTTCCCTGTCTACGGCCCACCTGCCCTCTAGATCAGATAGCATTTCCTGTGAGATAGAGAATGGAGATGTGGATCTGAGGGTACGGAGCACTACAGTGAACACTCCAGATTACAGACAGCTATTAATACACCGTTGAGCTCTGGACTGCTGAGATGTGCTATCTAATATTTTGTTCAGTGCATGACTCAAAACTTTTCAAATCTGTCCCATGCAAAGAACAAAAGCTAAGTCTTTGTAATCTGGTATGATGAAACCTAGTTACAAACAAGGTATTTCAGGAAAACAAAATTAAGCTATCAAATGAAGCCACACAAGCATGGCAGTATGGATTTCATAGTTTTTTTCCCATGAGGTTGTAAACCAACCACATGCAGTTGTCTGAGGTCACGGCTCTTGGGTCAGCATTCATAAGTACGTCTTGGCCTAGGCCAGACAGCTGCAGGAGTTATCAGACCCCGGTTTACTCGTCAATCAACTCGTGCACTCTTACTTTGCTCCAGAGCTTACAGGATGAATTCCTGCACAGATTCTGACCCACACACAACACAATGGCACTAGACCGGCAGGCAAAACAGGATAAGGGCTTGCAGGGATTTATTTGTGAGGAACTGGGGTTAATGGTCAGTCCATTTTGTTACTGTGGCCATATGGTTTCATATGACCTGACTACACCGATGCTGAGCTAGACTTATAGCAGATGAAAGGAGTGAATTTTATGCAGTAAACCAATGCTTCACTCTGAATTCATCATGGTTAAGGGGCGTTTGTAGTGTTTAAACCCATGTAACCATGGTAAAAACAGTAATGCACTTCCTCAAGTGGCTTATTTCATAAAACAGCAGCAAAAGCAATGTGATAGAAGACACCAATGTTTAATAAATAACTAAATGCATTAACAAAAATCACAAAAAATTAAATTCTTTTGCCAAAAATATAGTATATTGCGAATTTCATGTTACTTGATGAGACTTTCACAATTGTTCTGTTACAACGCCTCAAATTTCGAAAGCACTGTATGCTTTAAAAACATGAGCTATGAGTTTATGTGCTTGACAAATTAGACATATTTAGCAACTTTTTAAACCATTCAATGATTTCAAAATTCATGTTTGAGGTATGACAGTGTGTAATTTATGTTGTAGAACAAAATGTGAAAGTCTCTTCCAATAATGTGAACCACAGATCTTATTTTACTCTTAAAAACCCATTAGAAATTCCAGAGGGAGCCCATGGTGAATTAGCCTTCCGGGTCGGCCTACAAATGACTAAACAGCTCTATTGGCTGCAGTAAAACATAAGGCATGAGCCATTATAAAGTATAAATCATTGCACTTTGTTGAATAACACCAGCTTTAAGCACTTTCAAAATAGTTGTGCACGAAGTAACAGTGAAGAATAGATGGCTAGACATAAATTGATAAATCAATCTTACCTCCAGTGTTGAAGTTTTATCACACACAACAGCAAATGTCTCATACAATACCAGTTCTT
>NW_015784716.1:0-1496 GCF_001515625.1 Sinocyclocheilus rhinocerous | reverse complement strand
TGCATGACCATGCACAACTATTTGAAATGTATGGTCAGGCCTCAGCCATCAGCATTTGTATTCAGTTTCACCGTGTGTTTGGCCGATTCCACATTTCATTCCACTGATGGGGTAAAACAAGAAACGCCAAAATCACATGTGTTTCATATAAATCACATTCGATGCATGAGGAATTAGGAGAGAAATAGTGTCTGCTTAAGCATATTAATGAGGAACTTTTAAAAGAGATCCAATTCTGAAAACAGAATCTTTTGAAAAGTAAGATTCGGTGCAATATTTAAATATTGATATTTATTATATTATCACTTTATATATCCATTATTTTTATCATTTAGATTAACATATAATATTTTGCTATACAAAGAAGAATGGTTACACTTTTGCCTAAATAAACTCCTATTATATGTGATAAGTACTTATTATTTATTTATAAGTACTAGTACTAATACTTATAAGTACTAATAATAAACAGCCAATATGCTAGTAATCTACATGATAGTTAATAGTGAGTATTTGTCCAGTGTTAACTGAAAAAAATATTAATATATATTTAATTGATTTCAGTATTACTAATAATACAGTATATAAACTTAGAACTGGATAAACATGTACTATAGTCCACCCGATGCCCTCAAATCCACAAAATATCTAATGTAATGGCACATTTTAACAGTTAAGTATTAAAAATCATAATATTGCTCCAACCAAGCTGACAGTGTTTATTTCAACATTCATGGTAATATAGTTTAGAAATTAGCACTCAGTTTAATTAAGTTCAGTTAAGTTTTCTGGGAGCTTTGTTTTAACACTTCATTAATAATTAAGTATTAAAATTAACGATAATAAAAAGTCAGATTCAGACTGAAGATAAACCTTTTTGTTTTTTACTTTTTACAAATTGGAATGATGTTAGTTTGTCTGCATTTTAATTAGTTGTTTAACAAATTTAAAATGTAAGAATTGCAATCATAGTGTGATAAGATGAACGTGATGAAAGTTCTTTGATCGTCAAACTTTAAGCACAAGGTCAGAAGTCACAAAACCTTTAATGATTTAACCACTATCTTTCAATTACATGGCCAATAACAATACTAGAACAACAGGTCAAGTTCATCCCATCATTGCTATGGTTAATAAAATCTCAGGAATAAGAGCATACGCTACTTCTTTTAGAGCAGCGAAAACTGTAGAGTGGTCATGTTTTCTTCATCATTTTGCCTATGGCATGCAAGTTTCAGATGCATCTTGATGTAAACACCCTCTTGACCCATTTTGCAGCTGTTCCACATATAGAGTTCCATAACAGACACATAAATACACACACAAACACAGATGTCTGACTGAACACAAGCCGGCAATCAGGGATACTATCACATCAAGACGAGTACAGCTGGACAGAAAGCATGGCGAAATTCTTAAACATCTCCGGGTAGTGCTGAAGTAGAGGTTAGACAGAGCATTTTATGAAGAGCAGAAGTGATTTCTCCAGGGAGATG
>NW_015784715.1:0-1496 GCF_001515625.1 Sinocyclocheilus rhinocerous | reverse complement strand
TTACTTCAGTCAAAAAAAAAAAAAAAAGACTAAAGATTGGGTCCATTTAGTTAAATAAAGGAGCTTGTGAGTCATTTAGCTCTATTTTAAAATGGTCAAGCCTTCACGTTATGCATGTCTACACCAGAGGAACTTTTATAACCTTGGATCTTACAAAACAAGACATTTCAATTCATAAAAAAATTGTCCTATGGATTATAAGTCAGCAACTTCAGAGTATAGACTCAGAGAAATGATTTTGGAGTCAGGCAATGAAAGGAAAGGCTTGTCAGACGGACTTTCTCCACTGAGAATAAAACAAAAAATACATACAGATCACTCAATTCTTCCCCATTGTCAAGGCACTGAAGGCTGTAAAATTTGCTTGCTGGGAAATGTGGGTGGACAGCAAGGGAAATATGAGACTGAACAAAATAGGGATAGTACAATTTGACCAAATAGATGATCCAACCATAATCAAATGTTCTCTTTGCTCTCTAAATCTCACCTAAAAGGCATTTAAGTGGTTACAGAGGTAGTTCATTCTAAAATTGACATATTTAATCATTTAAACACCCTCATGGCTTTCCGAACCTGGATGATTTTGTTTCTTCTGTGCAATACAAAAGCAGAAATTTTGCATAATGTCTGAGCTGCTTTCTTCTACAGTCTGCAAAAAATGATTTTTCGAAGTTGTAAATAAAACAAAAATACCATTTCAGTCTTTTTAATTCAAAATGTCATGTTTCAGTGTGCTACTTGCTGATTCCCATGAAAGAAAAAAAAAGTCATACAGAGTGAGTAAATGATGACAGAACTTATTTTTAGGTGAACTATTCCTTTAAGGCAGTCTGTGCTTTTTGTTTGTCTCCTATCCGTCCTGCAGAGGGCGTCTGAAGGTGCCAGTCAGCAGCGTATGAACCGTCTACTCTCCCTCTCTCTGTGCCAGCTAGACTAACCTGCCAGCCTAAAACCCTATAAAAACCCTCCCCCTAGCCTGTCAATCACATCCCCAGCCACTCACGGCGCAGCATTGGGCACGTCTGGCCACTCCTCCTGCGAGGCGGTTTAATTCGGTAATGGCCAACATGCGCCAGAACCTCATTATGCAGCATTTGAAATGGTCCCTGGCCATGTTGAGGCTCAAAAAACAATTAGCAGAGAAACAGAAGTGAAATGAACTGTAAAGAATCGGGGCTTGATGACCGAGGCTTTATCTGCTCTCAGTGGAGAGCGAGCGAGAGAGGGGGGATTGGGAAAAGGAAAAAAAAAAGGTTCAATATGCCACATGCTTCTGGGGTGTGTAAACGAGCCGACTGGCCTGAGGGAGCCTGGGCGATGAACTCCACTGAGGGGGATTGCGTTTGCAGACAGAGATTGCAGCAGACAGAGGGGTCATATGTGATCAGGTGAATGCGTATGGCCCCCCCTGGGGGATCGGAGGAAGAGGGGGAGGTGGGATGAATCGTGCAGCCAGGTATGTGCTGGCTTTGCAGAAGGTTCTCTGCTTGCATTCA
>NW_015784714.1:0-1493 GCF_001515625.1 Sinocyclocheilus rhinocerous | reverse complement strand
TTTTTAATTTATTTACAAAATATTTAATAAGCGCAAAACATATTTTCACGTTTTTATTATTGCTGTAAAGCTTTTAATATAGTGCATTTTTCTTCCATCCTGATATGTAACACAATATGTTTACTGTGTTGACATCAAATAAAACATACGCTGTAAAAAGCTTTCGCGTCCAATCACAGTTTAGCTGTCGTGTCCATGGGGTGAAAGGTAACTACGGCAAGCTGAAGCGCTCAGAAAGAGCGGCGCTGAGTAAACATCAGCAGGAGTTCATTTGTGTCTGAAGAAATAATACGAGTATTCAAGCGTTATCTGTGATTTATAGCAGGTGAGTAAATGTTATATTGGTCTAAGCTGTATTAAGAGGGAGGCAGAAAAGCGTTCAGGTGACTGTGTAACGGGCAACGTCTACAAATGCTTGTTTGGGTGTCTAGACTGCTCTTCCTGTAGTATTTCAATATTCATATCCATCTCTGTATTCTTCCACATGCTTAGCGTTGGTTATATTTCATTTCTGATAGTAATGATGTTATTTGACTTCAGTCATTTTTCAAGTTCTTTCTTATGTCAGCCACATTTCTCATTAACATCAGATTTGTAGATATAGATATAGTTTTTTTTTTCATTCTAGATATTTAGTATAATCTAATCAGTGCGATTCTCAAAGTGTGTGTTTGCTGTCATTGTTCAGATGTTTGTCAGTGGTTGCTTGAGCTGCAGTAATGAGTGGAGCTGTAATTCTTATTCTCGCGTTAACTCTTGTAACTTCGTGATTTCAGTGTAATGAGATTGAAAGAAAGCTCTGGGCAGCTCAGATTATGGAGCTGGTTCCTGCTCTGCTCCAGCTGTATGCTGTCTGGATGGGCTCATGGAGGACCGCATGGAGAAGCAGCTGCTTCAAATCAAGAGCATCCACCAATCATCCGGCTGGACAGGAATATGGTTCAGGATAAAGAGTGAGTAGTTTTTCATGACTTTTTAAAACTTTTTTTAGAGCCTACGCACATATCCAAAGCATTGCAGCTGTTCTTGTTATACATACTGTATGTCTATAGTGTTTGTTGATTTAGCTTTGATTTGTTTCTAAAATGCACTCTTTGCCAAATGACCTCTGCACCGGAGCAGCCTGTCCTGATCTCCGGCTGTCTTCCAGCAAATAACATGTCGGGAAAACAAAGGGCATACCTAATCCATCCACAGAACTTTTAAAATATTACATTTTAAAATAATTTCTCTTTGCCAATTTAATAGCAATTAATAACTATTTTTTTGTTAATTCCAGTTTTTGTAATTATTGGTCAATATATGTATGTATATATATATATATATTGTGTATTACTGGTCAAAAGTTTATAATGACTTAAGATTTTTCAAATGTTTTTAAAATAATAAGATCAAAAATGCAGTAAAAACAGTAATATTGTGAAATATTATAATTTTATTTAAAATAGTTATTTTCTATTTGAATATATTTTAAAATGTAATTTATTCCTGTG
>NW_015784713.1:0-1496 GCF_001515625.1 Sinocyclocheilus rhinocerous | reverse complement strand
AAACTCTTTCTGTCTTTCTTTCGCTCTCCCCATTTTTTTTTCCCTTGTGCCAATGTCATCGCCTCTCAAGCTGTGATCTCCAGGGACCTCCGAGATCAAACAAGCTGTTCCCGGTAGACATTTCGAACGGAAGTGGTGAGATCTGCAAAAAGTTGGACTTTGAAGGCCTTGAGAACATTTCAGAAGTCCATGATCTATCTTAGTCACTCTGATTCATGCAAGTCATCGCCGTCTATCTGATTCAAAGTTCTAAAACAGAAATGCATTGCTAACATTAAACCCCGCTGAGTTACAGATAAAGTGTGGCCTCATTACATCAGAAAATAAATTGTGTTGTTTTCTAATCAAACAAACAGGAAATACTTATTATAAAAAGCCTAAAACCTGAACTGTATGATTAAAAAAAAATAAAAAAAAATGTGGCTAAAATAAAAAATGACCATATAACCGGAGTACAACAGTATTTTAAGAGCTCTATAAAAGATATCCCAATTCAATGCATTTTTCACAATTACACTCATTTCTTTCTGTCATAGCTAACAGCATGAAAATAAGCCACTTCACTGACTAATTGTGCCATTTTAAAATGGGAGAGTTATAGAATGAGGCACGGGAAGACAACAGCAGTGTTTTCAAACACTCATTCCATGCAGAGGAGTGCGGGACTCAAGTACGTCTCATTTAGCCTGAACTGCACTGGAGGCTCGCAGATATTTTGTGTTTTCTATATAAAAGCCTCTTGTTCACATTTCAAAACCATTTTGTAATTATCATTTCCCACAGACATGAGAGTTGCCTCATTCAGCTGTCCGTATTACAATAAATCCATCCCAAACAAAGGCATGATTACTTATAATGGCCGGCAGCTCCTCCACTGGGACCGCTCATTGAGACAATACAGAAACAGAAAGTAGTCGTCTCTTCCACCAAAACAGGATGGTTTATAACGCAACAACATTTTCATGAAACTCAATTTGATTTTAGGTACAAGAATAACTGTGTGAACGCCTGTTTTAGTGACGCTGATGGTGCAACAACTGCACAAACTAGATGGAATCATATATTTGTGACATTTCCAAGGTATCAGGGGCATAAGCGAAGATTGTGGAACTGTGTGTGTTGTATTGTGATATCTCTCCGAGCCAGCTTCAGTCAGGGCACTTGGAAACAGGAAGCCCCTGATAGTTTTTCTGTGAAATCATGGAAAAGATCAGGACACTTTTCCATCTGGAGCAAAACCTAGTGCATCCACAGACCTGCACCTGGTGAAGGTCACCTCTCCATCTCACACACACAAACAGACACACTGTAATGACATAAACAGACATTATGACTATTTTTAACTAGGCTAGTCATGAGATGACATTAACATGACACCACAAATAAAAACACAATACATTTCATAATACAAAATATCAGATTAGAATTAAAAGGATAGTTCAACTCAAAATTTTGTCATTAGTTGCTCATTCTCATAACATTTTTTCTTCTGTGGA
>NW_015784712.1:0-1495 GCF_001515625.1 Sinocyclocheilus rhinocerous | reverse complement strand
TCCTAATTGCCTGTATTTTGGTTTTGAACCTACAACTTCTCTGTTGTGCCTCACCGTCTCAGTTTTTATCAGAAAGTCATTCCGATTTCAGTGAACCAGATGCAATCTATTGTAAAGCACTTTTTTATTAGAGCACTTATTTAGAAAAGCCTCTTTAGGAATAATTTGATTAAACTGATGTTTGCTGAAGAGGAATGTGCACATTTCAGATGTCTCTCTCTGTTTGACTCATTATCACAAAGTCTCTTCATGGATGAGGACAGAGCAAGAGAAGCACATGTTGTGTTCTTCACTATGCATGGACTATAGGGCCATAAAGATTTTATGGCTCATTCCTATCGTTTTACTAACTTAAGCTATAAAATCAGCCCCTGTATGGAAGCGAGGGTCATTTGTGCTGGTCTGCCCACGTGTGGCTGCCAACAGTTGGTGTCTGGGGTACATTATCAGGCTCTCATTAAGACCTGCAGCCCACGCGAAAGTTAAGGTCAGACCCCTGAGGAGCAGAGATAGAGGAGTGCTGGAGAGGTGGAGAGGGAATATGGGGTCACGCAGACAAGCATTTGTGGGGCCAAACCTCATTTTGGAATGTTCTCCCCAGAAAAGTGGGAAAAGATCTTGTTCCATACTGCTATCCAGCTCAGAGCACTTCTGCAAGTCATTTCTCTTGCCCCCCAAAAAATTAAAAATGATTATTTGCAGATTTTCTTGCTTCATGAAGGTGTGGCAGCTCTATTAGTTACATCACTCTGGTATAATATGGTAGTTGGACAACTGGTCTGACTGTATGTCCTGCTTTGTTTTAGCTAATTAAGGTAGCGTTTGATGAGGAGGTGAGCTCTGAGATGGTAGAGATCTTCAGGAAACACCTGCAACGGATCCGCTACCCACCATCCATCTTCAGCACCTTTGCCTTTGCAGCAGGACAGACAGCACCACAGCTCATATTACCCAAGCAGAAAGAGAGAAACACAGGTTTCCGGTCAGTGCAATGTTTTACAGAGCGGACATAATTGAAATTTAGGATGCAGTGTTGAGTTGGGTTGTTCCTTTTATTGCTATTTTTGAGGATGCAACAACAACATTCCAGCAATGCTTCACCCAAAACCTTTGATTGTATCATTATTTACTTACCCTCATGTCAATTCAAACTCATATGATTTTCTTTCTCCAGTGGAAATGGAGGTGAAAGAGGACTGAGGTTATCAAGCTTTAAAAAGGATGCACCATAAAATTAGTCCGTGCTAATCTGCACTATATTCCAAGTCTTCAGAAGGCACACAAAACTTATGATCTTCTTTCCATCATCACAATATCTTGAGTCAAGCTCAATTTGAGAACTAGATCAGTCCAATTCATCAACAAACCATTCAGACTAGTTTTGCAAATAACAGATTCATTGATTTCAAAATCAGACTCAAAAGAATGTCACATTAATTAATTAGACATCACTACTAGTGCTGGGCGGTATACCGGTTCATACCGAATACCGGTG
>NW_015784711.1:0-1495 GCF_001515625.1 Sinocyclocheilus rhinocerous | reverse complement strand
AAAGAGAAAGGAAAAATTTTAATCACATCATATGACCCCTTTAAACAGTCTGTGTAAAGATGCCTAAATGCCACTTCAGAAGCACCTGTGCAGTGTAAATTTAGCATTATATGCTGATTTGGTGCTCAAGAAATAATTCTTATCATAACCAATGTTGAAAAAAGAACAGCATTTATTTGAAATCTTTTGTAACTTTATAAATGTTTTTACTGTTATTTTCATCACATTAATGTGTCTTTGCTACATAAAAGTAATATTTTCTTTCAAAGGGAAAAAAAATCTTACTGTCCCCAAACTTTTGAATGGTAGTGTACATCATTTCATAAAATATACAGCTATTATAGCTTTACACAACACTGAAGAACTTGACCATCTGTCCTCACACGGTTCTGACAGCTGAAAAGACAGAAAGTGAAGAAACATTCCAGGAAAGACTATGCAAATATGCTGCTTTACACATAATCTTTTAAATAATTCCCATTTGCGGGGCTTATTAGAAGTTTAGTTCTTTTTGTTCTCAGATGCCTGTCCAGTATGATTTCTGCATGGT
Source organism: Sinocyclocheilus rhinocerous (assembly GCF_001515625.1). Classification (NCBI taxonomy): domain Eukaryota; kingdom Metazoa; phylum Chordata; class Actinopteri; order Cypriniformes; family Cyprinidae; genus Sinocyclocheilus; species Sinocyclocheilus rhinocerous. The sequence goes on along the minus strand of NW_015784711.1, from coordinate 945 downwards.
ATTAGTGAAATATCATCTGCTAAGAAAATCAATGCATAATGCACCAGCTAGTGATTTGCGTTTGCTGGATGTTCTAAAATGATTTTTCCTATATTGTAATGCAAATTAAATTGCAGCAAAATTTTCACATGTATTTGCTAATTGATTTTAGATTAGTCTCATTATGCAAATTAGACTCTTTATCCATATTCATACCCTGTGTCCGCAGAACAATTATGATTATGAAGAAAGGCTTCATTACAAATTTTGCAATCCTCAAATTGATGTATGAGAAGATACTTATTACTCTACAGTACATTTCATCCATTTGTACTGTAATGTAGTTTTCTGTATGGTTCTGTCTTGTCCGTCATTATCAGCATAGACCTGGTCTCATCTGGTCTAAATGTTTGGATTGAAATGAAATATACATATATAAAACATTTTTTTCTTTATTTTAGATTCTTTTTAAAAGGTAAACACCACTCTAGTTCTTGTACCTGGGCTTAAAAGAGAGTCGATACAAATAGCAGAAAGCGAAAACCTGCAACAAACCTTGTTAAAAGGAGTAGTGGCTATTTGATGTGTGGAGCTAGCGCTATTTGTGTTATTTTTAAACCACTCCCAGGGGAACAGCTTGGTGACAGTTTTAATGAGAGAGAGAGAAAGCGAGAGGGTGGGGGAGGAAGAAGAACAAGAGTCGGGACCACAGGAGATGGGTGCCATATTTTGCAACTCTTTGGTTTTCAATCACAAGAAAACAGCACAGCAGGTTAATTTGCCTCCAGCGTTTAGAGCTAAACTCCTAGAAGTGAAACATTATTATCCTCTTTCTTTTCGAATAGGGCTGCATGCATAAAAGAGACAGTTCTCTCCAAAAATAATATTTTGTCATCATTTATTCCACCCTATAATGTAATTTTAAACCTATACTACTTTATTTTTTTCATGGAACACAAAATAAAA
>NW_015784710.1:0-1494 GCF_001515625.1 Sinocyclocheilus rhinocerous | reverse complement strand
GTTGTGTTGTTAGGGATGCCCTCATGAAACCTCTTCACTCTGAGACCAGAGTCTGCGCTCTTATTGAAGCGGTGTATTAAATCACTGCAACTAGTGATTCTCGATGCATCTGTGCCATGTTGGCTATGTTAGAGATTTTGTTTTGGTTAATCCTTAGCAAATTAAATTTTTATACTGTACATTATGATGCTGTGATACTTAAATTTAAGTAAAGTCAAGTCACCTTTATTTATTTTAGCACTTAGAGGTTGTTTTAAATCAGCTTCTCAGTATTAAACAGGAAAGTAAGAGAATCAGTGATGCAAACTTCAAATATGAGGTAAATCCAAATTTTGTTATAACGCAGCTGTGGCAAGACAATAGTGTCATTATTCAGCTCCAGTCAGTTCAGTGTTGGTTCAGTTCAGTTCAGTTTAATAATTGTGTAAAGTTCATTCATTATGAAACGAGTTCAATTCAACTATAAGCAGCTCTACTGAACAAAGTAGTGTCGTTATTCAGCTTGTGTCAGTTCAATGTTGATTGAAATTTGTTTCAGCTATTAAGCAGAAGACAATAATGTCATTGTTCGGTTCAGTTCAGTTCAGGTTTTGTTCTTGTTTGATAGTGTCAGTGCAGTCAAGCCAATAATATTGCTGAATATGAAGTGTATTTTAAACTAAGCAAGACAAAGATGACAGTGGAAAGGAACCCAAACTCTGTTTATTTTAATTTATTTTGACAAAGTAGTGTAGAATTTAATATCGTCCATTTATTGATCATCATTACAACATGTCGGTTTTGGCCAGAATTTTAATATCAGTGCATCTTTAATCATTATTGATGATAACTTTCAAAAATCATTTCATTATTCATGCCTTTTTCAGTTTTTATACAGAGAAGTACATAAATCTTGAAAGAAATATAGAGAATCTTCTCATGATGCATTTTTCACTGTCTTATACATCAGAGATTGGAGACGTTCTCTGACGTTCTCTATCAGTGACCTTTCCAGTTGTGCCGTCTAATGGTATTTAACCAGATTTAGGCCATACTAGCTAGACAGCTGTTTTTCCTCAGCGCTGCTCCTGTAATTGAATCTATCCAGCTCTGTACTCTGCTGAGACATATCTGTCCCACACGGTGAGATGAAGATTACAGATGCATCTCAGACATCGATCTCTCAGCCCCTCCGCTGCTGCTTGACATGCCTGCATGAGTGGATTGAGGTTTGTTTTTGAGGCCAACTGAAGGTGACGTGTTGTATGAATTGATGCTATCTCGGCCCTAAGAGACATGCAGCTTCAAGGATCCTTCAGAAACACTCACTGCAGTAACTTTGAAGAGATTTCGGTTTTATAGAACAAGAATAAAAATTACATTTGGGTGGAATTATATAAGACGTGACACCAGTATTGTGCGCCTGTGCATATAAATAAAATGGAAATTAAATGTAAAGTAAAAATAACTATTAAAAAGGTTTTATTATATTATATTATATTATATTATATTATA
>NW_015784709.1:0-1487 GCF_001515625.1 Sinocyclocheilus rhinocerous | reverse complement strand
ATCTATCTATCTATCTGTCTGTCTGTCTGTCTGTCTATCTATCAAAGTATCAAAGGAGGTAAATAGTATTAATGATAAGAGTTAGTTTAAAAGAGTTAGTTTAGCCTTTTTTCATTGGAATCACATTGAACACCTGAAATACGCATTTTGCCACAGTTTCTTGTGTCTTTTGTCAATTTCTGCCCTAGACGGTGGTCCTGACCTGGTGGTCTCTGTTCAGAGACTCGCTGTACTACATCTTCTCAGTGCTGGCCTTGATTTTGGTGAGTCTATGTTTGACTGTACATATGAGAGAGGACAAAAGAGAGAGGGAAATAGTATAATGCAGTTTCTCCTCTGTTTTATTAAGGTATGAACATGGCCCCAATAATGACTCCCAGCGCTAGTCTCTAGATTTCCTTCAGTAGAGTTTTAATTCAAATTATACATGACAACTTCATCAGCAATTAACATTCATTTAACCCCTTCAATGTCTCATTTTATCCAGGTTATTTATGATGAAAGAGTTGTATGGTAAGTCGCGCCGCTGTGTGTTTCCTCTACACCCATCTCCACATGTTCAAGCAGATGAGAAACATTGTATTGTATTTGCAGAGGTATTATAGTACTGTAATTATTTAGAAACATTAGGAAGTTAATAGGTTTGATGAATTGCTTTTTTGATGAAGTGTCTGCTAAATGCATGGTTGTAATGTAAATGTGAGTTGTATTATTGATCTTTGTCTCCATTAATGCATTGTTATAGGTGGGAATCAGTGCTTCTGATCTCCATGTATGGAGTCTACATCCTTATCATGAAGTGAGTATCATGCTTTTTTCATAATCCCATAAAAGCGATGATGGGAGTGGAAAATTCTGCAGTTGCTCTTATGACAATGCACACATTAAAGAATGCAGACACAGCCAGATCTCTTCCATAATGACCATCGGAATCTACTAAGAACAGCACAAATTAGCATCTGGTTTAAGACATGCTTTTTTGGGCATTTAATTATGGCACAAATGCCAGTAAATTGACTACCGCACATATTAGTAAATCATGCTGCGTGATACATTTGAATACTCTCCTCCCATAAATTTTGCATCCGAAGGGGAAACTCCTTCAAAAGCATATGCAATAAGGTCAGTCGCAACAATAACTGTTCACACCTTTTTAGCACTAATTTTTCACAGAATCCTGATAGTAGTTTTTTAAGTACACTTTTACAAAGTGCACTTTGTAATGATGTCAAATTAAAAGTTTGTTAAATTTAAAAGACAATAGAAATAATCATGAAATTGCATATATTGATGTACTTAAGTCCTACTTAAGTGGGCATTTAATATAAATTTAACCTACAGTACATTTCCGTTTAATTAAGTGTTCAAAAACATTACATTCAGTTTGCACTTCCAAAGTATGTTATAATAAGTACACTTATTAAAAGTATGCAAAACTGTACTTTTTCACAAGATATTTAAAAACATAAATGCAAAACGCAAAAAAA
>NW_015784708.1:0-1489 GCF_001515625.1 Sinocyclocheilus rhinocerous | reverse complement strand
ATGAACACATTTTGTCAAGTGAAGTGAACTTTCAACAGATATTTTGTTCTCAGTGAATGCTGCATAGGGACCATGTCAATCAAAACAGCTCTTGTTCATAAAATCAAATGAACTGGGTTGTTCATTTTTGCACGAGGATCTGTAGACTAACTAAATGAGACGGGTCATGTTCATTTAGCTGCGAATGTGAATCTGTTGTATTCACAACAATAAGAGAAAGGGGATGGAGATTTTCGAATAAATAACCAATGACCATGCACAATTATGTAAAATTATTTTTTAATGAACACCTACTGGTAAGATTTAACCAGCAGAAAGAATATGTGAATAAATCAGTGAATTAATCTTTTTAAGGAACTCAAAAGAGAGTCATTGAGGTGAATCAAAATCTCTACTAATACCTTGCATGTGTTACAAACAGGAAAAGATGCTTTTTATTTCCCTGCAACCCTTTCCTTTTTGTCGACCTCCTCTCATGTGGGCCATCGCCTTGGCAACGTACAGGGAAACAAGCCCTCTTCTTGAAGGGCTCAGACACTGGGGTCGCTGCTAATCTGAGGAGGTTGCAATAAACATTTCGAGCATGAGCCAAAAGCCCTGAAAATCCATGTTGCTGGGGGGAAAAAGGGATCACTTGCAAAAAAAGAAAGAAAAAAAATGGAGGGAGAAATATTCATGGGGGCTTAAGAGAGGCCCTAGAAATCACTTTCAGGCCTTAGCTCATCTCAAATATGTCTTCTTTTTCTTTCTTTCTTTGAAGAAATATGTTCGCCCGGATTTGTTGCGCTGATGGTTTTATCCGTTAGTAATGGGGCTTGATTCTCTGCGATACTGAAGGAGAGAAGTAGAGGACAGTGATTTTATATGCACAGCACCTCCATCTCTCTCTACATTCTCCCGAAACACTATTTTTCCAGTCTTTTATGCCCAGGAGATGCACAAAAGTAGGAGAACAGGATTTGAAAAGCAAACCGCACGGATAGGAGTCTGTATTTAACAGATGTCTGAAATCAAAATGCCATGCATTTATGTTAAAGGCATCTTTCTCATACATGAAAGCTCAACAAATTAGAAAGATTCCTGGGGCCGGTTGCACCAGATGTGTGTAAGTTATGACCTAGCCTAGTTTTGATGTAAAGTAACAACTTAAACACTAATAAATATTTTTGTATTGCACCATTAAACTTGAAATGTTGAACTCTATATAAACTAAATGTTTACGGTAGGAGCATTGGTTGAAGTGAAATAGTAAATTGACTAAACTGCATCAATAATACTTCAAATCAGTTTCAAATTTTTCACAAATAAAAATATCTTTGTTATTATTAAAGGAATAGTTCACCCCAAAAATGAAAATTTGTTGAAAACTTACCCTCATGCCATCTAAAATGTAGATTAGTTTGTTTCTTCATTAGACCAGATGGAGAAATTTAGCATTACATCACATTTCTCACCAATGGATCCTCTGCAGTGAATGGGTGCCGTCAGA
>NW_015784707.1:0-1495 GCF_001515625.1 Sinocyclocheilus rhinocerous | reverse complement strand
TCTGAGTGCTCACTTCAAGTGTTCGGCCCTCTTGAGAAGAACATACTGATGCTCATTTTACAATGATAATCACTGCAAGACAGAAGCAGGACAAGTTTCACATGTGAACAGCATTTTAATCAATCAGGACTTAGGGACAGTTATTTTAGTATTATTTATATAGTATATTTAGTATATCTGAGTATTATTTATATGTATATAGTATTTACTAATATTATGAATGAGCTTTTATTTTGTCATTTTTGCTAGATTTTTTAAATTATCTGTTTACCTTTCATTTATTTTTATTTACTTTAAGTAATTTAATACTTATTACATTTTATTTTATTTCGTTTAAGTCATTTAAAACGTATTATATTTTAGTTAGTTGTCAAGGCAACATTTCTAATTTTCATTCACGTTTTTAGGTTTCAGTTTTTCCATTTATATTTTATTGATATATTTATATATATTATTTGAGCTTTATTTCAATTAAAAATATGTTTAATAGTTTAGTTATAGTTAAGAATATGAATCTAGATAAGATAATAAAGGTTTTGTGTTCAAAAATAAATTCAAATGATCAGATATTGCAAGTAACATAGTGATCAATTTGGATTCATTATTCTAAACTCAGAATTCAAATTAGAATAATTTGAACAAATTGTCTTGTTGGACTGGGAAGAACATTTTGAGTTCATTATCATTTACATTTGAGTTCAACATATCTGCAGTATAATTTCATAATACATCAAAGCTTTTTCTATTTCAAAAGATCAAGGATAATTTGATTCGTCATGATATGACCCCTTTAATGTATGAATTCACAATGTAAACATCATTAGCTAAGAGACGACACAGATGTTCAGAAAAGGATTGATTGGTTCACTGATTGACAGCTTGATTATAGCGTTTTACCTTGTGTCTGAATGGCCATGAAAGAATGGGGTCGTATTCTCCTTTCATTATAACAAAGAAAAGAGAGATGTGCGTTCCCTTTCCAACCCCATCTCCGTTCAAGTAGAGTCGCAAGCACACTTTAAATCCATACCTGGCGGTGTAGAAAGCTGAAAAACACAATGCTTTGTCATTTTTATGTGAAGTGTGACGGGCTTTAGTTAAAACTCTTAAAAATAGCAGCCGATAACCAGAGAGCTCCTTTCATCTCGAAAATCAAATGTGTGACTGTTGTATTGGAAGAACAGTTATTCTGATATCCTGTTTTGTAATGACGTGAAAGAAAACAAGTCAATGAAATTACCTTCAGTTATCTTTCAGTCGTTCTCTTTCTCGGTCATGCTGTCTATTATGGTTGTGTTCACGCAGACACATGACTACTGGGCAAACAACCCCATTTCAGCCTTTATAACTGCTTTACATTTGCTTTTTTTCGCTTTCCCTTTCGCTGGTACCAACTCAATTTTTAGCGCTGGTCTTATGAATGAGCATCGATTCTACTTCAATATATGATAACAACTAACATTCATTCACCACAGCTCTCCTGATGAGTCCAGTC
>NW_015784706.1:0-1494 GCF_001515625.1 Sinocyclocheilus rhinocerous | reverse complement strand
AAAAAAGAAAAAAAAAAAAAAAAAAAGACGGCATAATACGAAAATGTTTTTAAATGAATCTGTATACATAACTCTAAATAAACTATTATGTAATTTTTAACCACTGCACATTTTTTTAGTAATTAGTTATGATGGCAGAAGTAAACAGGCATGTTTTTCTACATTTCTTTATAATAAAGATCCTAAGCCAGTACACTCCTATAGACTCTATAGTGACGTGAAAAGGGAAAGGAGTGGAGGTCATTTGGGGATAGCAGTTCTCAACTAACTTGCTTCCCATGGACACAATAGAAGCCAGACATGATTGGCAGGTGACAAAAGGTGGGCTGGAGCTGAGTAATTGTTCAACACTAAGATGATGTCATGGGCAAGTCTTGAGACCAAGGGCCGCTTGCGGTTTTAGCAAAGGCTTGTGTCCTGTTGTGTGATTGTGTTGGTTTGTGCTTTTTGTCTCACTAAAATGTATATTCACTGCATTTAGGTTTTTCTATCAGAACTAAATGTTTACCTCAATTTTTCATAAACGCAGCAAACTAAATACAAGGAGCCATGGCCTGCCCAGACAAAGCAGAATAATATTATGATACCAATCACTCGTGTAATCTGCGGTTTAAAGTTCAAGCTCAAAGTCCATTACAGACATTGTATTCACGCTCTGTTGTAATCAGTCTGGGATATCTCTCCCCCTCCGGCAAGTCACATTAGGTCTTTTTTTAATTTTCTTTCACTGATTTTGTTTGAACAGATATATAATACAAACACAGAAGATGGCTTTGCTTCGGGAGCAATAAAACAGCCCGAGCTTTATTCTGTCAATCAACAGTTCTTAAATCATGTAACACAAAATGTTGCTTCAAAGACCGTGCGACAGGTTTCTTTGTCGTATAACTTGTTTGTACGTGCAGTATTGACACTGCACAAATAGGGATATAAACAAAGTATAAATGAGCTGTACACCTAAAAGTCAAACGATGATTAAAGGAAATAAGAATCGCTATGTTTAGCAGCCTTTCTGTATAATGGGCCTATTGTCACTGAATGGTGAAAAACTGAGGGAATATGGCATAAGGGCGACACCTTATGGCTGTTGGCTACTCCACCAGCTCTTAAAAGTTCCAGTAATTCAAGAGCGTAACGATCTATGGTTTGTTTCACCACTAATGTAAACTACAACCTGACTGCTTTTATCAGTAGCAATGCTTCTAATACTCTAGTGATGTTCTTAAGACGTTAGTAATCAAATGAGTGCAAATTGCTTGGGTGGTTTAGAGAAATATATTTGAAGCCACTCAATAAATCATTGCTTTTAGGAAACACAGTGTTTGGAAATAGACTCCATGTATGGAGTTTCAGAATAACAACCATTTTAATGGATTGATTCTGAGTGAAAGTATCATCTGATCTCACATCATTTCTTTGCATCTCTGTCTCTTTTGGAGTACAATCCCAGCTGTAAATGAACCAGCTTTAGATGAAGTACAGCAGGCTGTTTTC
>NW_015784705.1:0-1494 GCF_001515625.1 Sinocyclocheilus rhinocerous | reverse complement strand
CTTCAGCCCTTTGGGGCTAATGAGCTGTTTGTGATGAATCGATTAGAGTCTAATTATCATTTCCCCTTTTGATTTATTAAACATGTTTGGAAAAACAAGAAAACTGTAGAGAACCTGCTAGCTGAAACAAAGTATTTCTGAGGTATAAAAACATCTACAGAAGGAATCGCTGAATTGTCTGTGTGTCTTCTTCTTCATTATGCCTGCTGGTTTATGGGACGCGAGTTGTCTGTCTGTCGGAGTGATGGCTTGGAAGAAATTTCTGCCCGTGGGAGGGGAGAGCTGTCCATCCTGCTGAACTTCATGTCACAGATCACAGAGCTCATTCATATTGCAGACAGAGAGAAGATGTCCAGATTCATCAGTGTATAGTAAAGCTTATAAAGTAATGTGTCGGAGGAAATTATTTGTTTTGCCAGAGTATTAGTAGCCTATACTTTGCAACTGAAATTATCTAAAATCTGATTCTACTGATATTTGATTAGTTTAACCCCAAGGTTAATACAAGCACAATGTTTATTACCAGAAAAAATAATTTTCTACTAAGGAAATATCAGTGTTACAGTGAGGCACAATGGAAGTCAATAACATACTGTAAATGTTAATCCTAATGTAAATGTTATTACTAAATTGCAATAGTATAGCCAAAAGATGTAAGCAATATATATTTTAGCTTCAATTGGGCTTAACTTGTATTAAACACAGAATATTCCTTAAAGGATGTAACAACTATTAGAGGATCAATCATTTTGACAGCATTATCTCCTACTATTTTCCAGATTTCCATCAGGACTACAAATAACAGCGAAGCAAACAACATGGCATTGCTTGTTTAAATTCATCAACCGCTCTGAAATGCTGGACAGTTCGTCATGTAGAATCTGTGGGAAACGGTCTTTGCGCCAAGAGGATTCTCCAGGAAAATAGCACTTGTTTGTAGACTAGTGTCATATTTCTGCAGTCAATTGTGCAGCCTATAGAAATTGAAATCGTTTACATGCTGATTGAAAACCCTTTCTCTTCTTGATGGGAATCTGATGGTCAACATCCAAAACATGATGTTTATCAGCACATTATATGACAGGTTTTTTTCTTCTTCATCTTCTTCTTTTAGCTCATTCTGATTGGGTATTGGCCCTTTATGCTGTTTGCTTAACACCTCACTCAGCATGTGTATTTAGAAATGATCTATAGCCTATTTTAGTTTATATTTTAGTTTTGTGGTATGGAGTTGTTTATCTCTGCAGAGCTCTACGTCTGTTTGTTATATTAAGGCATAAAATGCAGTCTATTATTCAGACTATTTAGAGAATAAGTTGAATATCTTAGGTTTGCAAAAGAAAAAAGTAACATTCTCTATAGGGTCATTTAAAATGCATTTTAATGTTAAAAAGAAGCAAAGTTATGACCACAAAACCGAGCCAATGTTCTTTTATTCGTCTATAAAACTTTCCAAGCACAAACTGTCAATCATTTGAAAAGAAACTAACCTCA
>NW_015784704.1:0-1489 GCF_001515625.1 Sinocyclocheilus rhinocerous | reverse complement strand
ATAAAAAAAAAAAAAGGAAATCTGTTTGAGTGTTACATCCAATATTTCTATAGGGTATGGCTGCACCAATTTGGAATTGTTTGGCAATACTGATTTTAACACAATGTCGACTTGTTCACTTATTTCAAATTTTGTTGTTTTGCTTTTGAATTATGCTTTTGAGAATACAGATCAGTTACACCCATATAAAAGTACAAAATATGTTTTTATTGTTGAATTAACATTTCCTTTCAACATTATTGGATTTAAACTGAAAGAAAATTAAATATATGAAAGATGAAAGAAAAATAAATGCATAACTAAAACCTTAATATTAAACATTACATAAATATATATATATATATATATATATAAAATGTTGAAGCATCCAACGTACTTTTCAATTTTTCAGAATTAATCTGAGTATTTTTTCAGTTTACACACAAAAATAAAAGCTAATTATAGACTGTATATTTTGATAATACAATAAATGTAAAAAAAAATTCACTGTAGTCAGTTGTCTAAAACAGTATAAAACATTTTACGTCATTCTTATCAAGAGTAAACTCTGCTGGGTACCTGATGAATTTAAATCAATCTGTAATTCACAGGGTATTTGGGAGGTGCTCATTTTCATAAACACTTTGCTAAATAGTAGAAAGGCAAAGAATTCATCAATACACTGTGCATCTATGTGCAAATACAGCATCTAAATATCGTCGCAGGATGTTTTCTTTTTTTAGAACCAAAGATTACCGAATTCACATCATAAAGCGATGTGTAAGAATTAAATGTTAAATAATTACTATTAATGATCATTTATTGAATTGTTGTACTGATAATAATAATTATTGGCTAAACAAGTCATGAACGGTGAATTTCCTTTTTACAGCATTTTCAATTTGTTCCACAGCATGTAAGCAGAGTAGTCTGTAGTAAGCAGAGAAAAGGGTCCAGGGGTTGTCCACATACAGGTCAACATATCTACTCCCAACACTATAGACGCCACTTTTGTGGTGTTGGATTGTGCATTTTGTATTTTTGAAATCATGTTTCCAGTGACTCTGCTTCTGATGGGCCTTTCTGGCCTCACTTTGACAGTCCAAGCAGCACCGGTATGTAACCATGTCAAATTTGTCGTTAATAGTTCTGTTCAACTTATATGTTTAATTGACAGATATTACACTATCAGATTGAAACTGAGTGTCAACTGTTCCAGGGTTTATTGGATGACATTTTCAGTTTAGTCGATGGTGAGAATCTTATATTATCTAGTTTCCATTATGTTTGCAAGATTGTTGCATGCTCACATTATTGTTTCTCTCTTGCCCCCTAGACAGAAATATACGACTATGCTGTTAATGACACCACAAAGGAAATATCTTCAGCTGAAATTAATGAAACTATTGATTGGATTTTTTCCTTTTTTGATGAACCAGGCAAGAAGTGCAAGTGTATTATAGGCATTCAGTTTGGTGCTCATAAACATATGTACGCTGATCATGTTTAA
>NW_015784703.1:0-1494 GCF_001515625.1 Sinocyclocheilus rhinocerous | reverse complement strand
TTACATTCTCAACAGTGATCAGCTGCCATCTGCTGGAAGATTCAGATACTGCAGGTAACTGTTGAATAAAATGTAGTACACGTTGAGCTGTTTTCATGTTTATAACGCACCACAAACCTTCATTTTGGTGTAAACGGTTGGTTACATTATTTTAATTTTTTTACTGCTTAAATAAACCGAAAATAAAGCTAAAAGGATTCAGATCAATCTGTTAGTGTCTCAGTCTAAATGTCAAAAAGGTCGATTTACACCTTATTAAACATCTATCTATCCATCTATCTATCAAGTACCCAAAACCCGTTATGTATTTGTGTACAATAAAATAGCTAACGTTAGCCTACACAGTGTTGTGCTAGGTTCTCCTGTGCTAATTAATGAACGTAACGTTAACATTTTCGCAGATGTTCTAGCATAAATTAAAAAAGAGGTTTCAAACATACCTGACCAACACCTGCTGCTCTTGCACAATTTAATACATTATTTACAAGCAGCGAGAGGACTTTAACCAGCACTTACCGAGTGTTAATGATGTAAAAACCGTTGAAAGATTCTGCTGGATGTATGTAACGTTAGTCTGTAATTCTTCAAAACCGATTCTTTTAAATGAGTCAATCAAAACTATTCACGTGAGTTGCGGTTTGAATCGGTTCACAAATGATTCCCTCACGGAACACCGAGTCATTTTCGATTATGACTGATTCGAATCGAACCAGGAATATATTTTAGATTCGCGAGCTTTACATTATCTACAACAGCAGAGCTTTGTTTTAACAAATTAATGAAACATTCAAAAATGTTTTACTATATATTTATTTTACAAATATAGTATATGTAGGCTATATGTATAGTAATGAATTCATAAATGTATTTTTAATTCATTATTAATATTATTTAATATAAATATTGATATAATATGTAGCAATATATTATTTATTTATATAATATAACGTCTATTATTTATTTTATTAATATATTGTATCATATTCATTTATAATATTATATTATTGTGTTATATTATAATATTATAGTAATTTATACATTCACCTTCAAATATTTTACAATAAATATTATTGGTTATAATATGTGGCCTGTGAATCTTGTATTGGGAGTCAAAGATATGAAAAATCTTAATGTATTTTGATGTCTTCATGGGTTTGCTGGTTTGAAGTCAGACATCTAACTTTGGCACGTCATTGAAAAGATCATTCCGAGTTCAACAGATTCCCACACTGACCCAGAATTCAAACCTCCTGTCGGCTGCTACTTTCTGAGTTTTGAGGCCAAAGGAAGCTAATTATACCACAATGGATGTCGCACATAAACATGAGGCCACCGTTGTGCCATCAGGACATGACATATGTGGGTCACAGTAGCTCCCTGAACCTTATTTATTCAAAACCTGGGGGGAAAAAAAGACCAGGGAGAAACTTGAATTGAGTGTTTTATGGTATTATGGAGATCAGAGATGGAAAGTCCAAAGGCAAAAGTCTGTGA
>NW_015784702.1:0-1494 GCF_001515625.1 Sinocyclocheilus rhinocerous | reverse complement strand
GATGACTGAACAAATGAGCGTCTCTGTCTCACAGCCCCCCTCCCTTCATCCCTCCATCCATCACGGCTGAGGTGAGAACACACCTCACTGACATTACTAGCACTGACTCTCTATGTAACTCCTTCGTCTCTTTTTGAGCATCTGTGCTTATTCTTCCATGTGTTATAATGTTATTGGACATCATTTTAGAAACGTGACTTTATAAACAGAAATTATTAACAGAACTAGAAACTTTATTCACAATGACAGTTTTCTGATTTTTAAAAATGGCAGTTGTTTTTGCCAACAACACACATTACATGTCCTAAGACTTCAGCATTTTTATCTGCATTTTTAATAATACAGTGTCACATTTAAAGTAATGCTCAAAGCGACATGAATTGGCAAGCAAAATAAATAAATAAATAAACAATTTGGGCCAAAACCACAATGCCATTTTTAACGCCCCACATCGACTTGATGTGGCCACTTGTCAAAGAATTTTGGACTGATCTATCAAAATCCCTTGCTTCAAAAAAATCCAAAGTAGACATTGATTTAACTTTGTGTGATATAATCTGTTGTTTTTCCTCATTGTAATCATAATATAGCATATAGGCTATGAAATGTAGTATTTATTTTATTGGCAAAATATTTTATTCATAAATGTACATTTTTTCCTTAAAAGTACCCAAATCAAATAATAAAAATTTTTTTTTGAGACTACAACTACTACAGACTGATCATTGTTTGACATCAAAGTCCCGCGAGAGCGATTTGAAAGCATGCAGAGCCGTTTGCTCTCTACAGCTGTCGTCATACAGTGATCGGTCTGCACAGTATATCACACGAGTGCTGTTGAACAGTTCAATAAATTAAAACTTAATATTGTGTTATATTTTAGACACAATATTGTTTTTGCTCCGTTTTGCCAATGCAAATGTCACCTATTAAAGCCACAGCAGAACTGTTGTGTCTCCAAGCAACAGAATTTCTGAAAGAATCCGCGTTTTGAACGAATCTGGTGAACCAGTGATTCAGTGGCCCATTCATAAAGAGAGCCATTTACTTCATTACTGAATGAATCAGCCATTTGAACGAATCGAGAGAATGAGTGAATGACTCAATGAATATGAATATGAATAATTTCATATTTACATATAAAAATCTGAATATAAAAATTAAAAAATCCATATTAATAATAAAAAAAAAATTTCAATAATAAAATTAAATAAAAATGAAAGGGATAGATCACCCAAAAATTAAAAAAATTATAAAAATAAATAAAAAAAATCTTTCTAAAGCTACTGTTTGTAATATCTATTTCATGCTTTTCTCATGTAACACAATAGTGGCTTTAAATTATCTCTTGTGGGTCATTTCTCAGCCAAATTTGATGTGCGATTAATATGTGATTAATTAGATTAATTAATTGGCACATTGTGGAATTAATTAGATTAAAATTTAAAAAAATTGACAGCCCTAATATATAGCTCTCTCTCTCTCTCTCTCTCT
>NW_015784701.1:0-1494 GCF_001515625.1 Sinocyclocheilus rhinocerous | reverse complement strand
ACTATCTGTACTCACACACTGCAGCTCTGGGCTTTGCAGCTTTTGCAGATTCTGTGTATGAGAGTTTCAAAGCAGAACATCAATCACTCATTTGCTCTTACACACTAAGATTATAATCATTAACTCAAACCATAAATAAAATAAGCATGATAAACTGAAATAAAATACACAAAAACTTCATTTTATTTCAGATAGTAGGCAAGGCAACATTTCTTATTTTCATTTAACTTTACCTTAAAATAATATAAAACTATATAGTAATAAATAAATATAAAACTACTAAAACTTTAAAATCAAAATGAAAACTAAAAATTAAAATAAAAAACTATTTTCTAATACTATTATAGTATTTATGTATTTATTGTTTAATGCCATATCAGCAGCAATGGCTACGTTCATGGCAAAATCAACAGTATTATGATTACAATATCATTTCAACACTGTTTACAATATTGTTTTTTTTCTTAAAAATAATCAACATACAAAAATATACATATATACACTTTCAATTTAATGTTTGACAAAAAAAATCTAAATTCTTATTCCAGGAGAAACCTTTTTAAAAATGTCCATCAACATGTTTTCTGAATAAAAATGCTGTCCACATCATTTAAAACTGGGGTCTTTCTATATTTCACACTTATTACTTTTTTTAATAAAATAATTTTTTCCAAAATTTACATAAATCACAAAATAGTTTCACTTCCTCTTCCAATAAATAGAAATGAGACTTGCGTGCCCAATTCAACATGTGTGACCTGGTCATATCTTCTTTCAAAATGCTAACAATAATTAACTCCTTGATTTAGTACTGGGTTCACCTCATATAGTTTGTAATATATGCATTTATTCCATTACATTTAATAATAACAATATGTCAGTGATACTAAAATAACACCGTCACACACTGACTATGTTTACATGCACAGCAAATTCAGTTTAAGGTCTATATCCGGATTGCAGCCATATTCTGATTATGATGTTTATATGCGTGCAGGCATCAGAATATTCCTGTGTACTTGATTTTTGTAAGACTGCTGATATGGATTTTCTGAATAATGTCCAGAAACTGAATCAGATTGAGAAAGCACTAATCAGAATATTGCAGAATTCCAATTAACAGCTGATGTGTTACATGCGTGACGTCACATCACTGACATCAGTGTCCAGCTGAACTATTACTCATGTCACATGTGCAGAGGTCAAGCAGAGGTCATTCACATTCTGAGGATCAGAGATGCTGGAGAATGACCAGGTTTTTGGTGCAAATAATTTTAGTGAAGGTTTAAAGTGGCCTTCAGGGATCCAAATGAAATGATTAAACGAACACACACACACACGCTTACCCGGACTTCTTTATAGAGTCTGAGCGAGGTGCTGGTTAGGATGAAGTATCGGTCATTGAAGCTCCCGGTGCTCAAACCCAGCAGACTCCTCTCCTCTCTGAACTTCATCATACCGTGTTTGGACACCTCCACTTTACTGGCTGTACCA
>NW_015784700.1:0-1494 GCF_001515625.1 Sinocyclocheilus rhinocerous | reverse complement strand
CTGCTCAGAGACACTTTTTTCGGTAATATTTTTGTTGAAAACAGAGCTAAAACAGACAATATTGTGCCGCCAATCAACTGTATGAAATGTAAGATGACCTATGTAAGTCTGGGGCGGGTGCATTAACTGCATTAATAATTCTTTTATGTGTTATTTCTTCGTAACTAATTAATTAAACGTACACATTAACTCAACAGCCCTAGTAATAACATGATACTTTGTCATTAGTGAAGTACACCAAATTATTTGATTATTAGGAAAAGTTTAGTAAAATCAAGGCAAAGAGGAATAACTGAAACAGACCCTGTTGCTGTGATCGCTGACTTTGATGATCAGGTCGTTCTTTCTCAGATCCCAGACCGAAGCTTTTCCGCTGGGACTGGCCGAGGCCAGGATGTGCTGCACCTGTCTGTTCCACGCAACACAGCTGATGTCCTCTAGGGGCTAAAAGCAACAACAAAATCAAAACCAGACTGAGGTGGAGAATCCAGCCCCTAGATACATGTGGGCTCTCTTTTCTATGCAAGTCTATAGGACTTTTTGAGCAGGCTTTCCATCAACCAGGCAAAAATTTGATTGCTTAGAAAAGCACATTTGCTCTCAACCTTTTTGCCTCTAAGGACCCCCATTGTTCAAAACAATATTCAAAATATTCAGACAATATTCGATATTCCCTGTCCATTCATTAAAATAAGTAACTGGAGTAAGTTTCAGAATTCCAGAAGTTTTAAGAGCTAAATGTTCTTCAGGGATACCACTCTTTTAACCAATTCCAGTCGTTTGTGATTTACTGGATGAGGATTTATGGAAATATTTTTTACTCACAATTTCTACCCGATACAATATTCTAGAGCCCAATTTTAAGATTTGATTAATTTACTTTGATTTACTTTTCCATACTTACTTTCACCATATAGCTTGGTTTTCCAAGGCGTATGAACCCTGGTTCTTCAAAGAAAAAATAAGTTGCTGAAGGTGTGAATTTAAATATGAAATATCTTGATTTTTAGTGAATTTTTAGCTTATTTAATGCTTGTTTTATCTTATTTTAAATTATCTTGTGCCATGCTTTTTTGAGAGCCACAACTACAAGCAATAGTACAGCGATGCATTCCCATGAAAACACTATTAATGACATTGCAAGGACGATGCATCTGCCCAATGTTTATCAGAAAGGAAGAACAAAACTAGAACCCCTGCTGGAGTGCACATGAGATCTGTACCTGAGTTTTGGGTCCTGGCGTCATTGGGGAGCTCAAGTTGTTCAAATCCCAAATGTAGATTTCTGACTCATTTCCCCCAGAGGCCACAAGGTTTGTCTAAAGAAATAAAAACTGTCACCGTCACGGAAAAAATAACAATTCTTGCACAAACTGACCATAGAATAAGAACTTGGTTTGGGTAATTACCTGAAACGAGTTGACGTCGAGAGCTCTTACTGGTCCCGTGTGTTTCTCGCTCTGGGAAATGATCACTTCACTGTCTCCAGCAATG
>NW_015784699.1:0-1493 GCF_001515625.1 Sinocyclocheilus rhinocerous | reverse complement strand
AAACAAACGTATGTTAAAGGCAAATAAGCATCCAAATTATGTTACATTTGTTTTGTAAAGCAGTCAATGCCAGATTCATGTGATGGATTATTCACTGATGGACAAAAGTCAAAGTACTGTAATGCAAAGCACATAAACTGAAATACTTCATGAATGCAAACAGCGATTTTCCTATTTATAAAAAGGAAAAGGGGGAGAATATAAATGTTTATAAAAATTACCAAATTAGTTTATTTGAAGTATGTAGTTTATAAAACGTCCATATCTTCAGCAAAATCATACAGATCTGATGCTTTGAAATGCACTGTTTTGTCTTTATTAATGAAAGTCTTACATTACCCAGTATTAACAGCAGCACTGGAGGATACCCATCATTTTACAGAGAAGGTCTAATCAAATATTCCTCTCTAATGTTGGGGGAAAAAAAACAAAGATGTGAAATACGCCAGAGATTATGACAAATAAAGTGCTCTTTTAATGTTTTTTACAATCTCAGCTTTAGAGTCTCCTGACAGTTTCAGTAATGACTGAGGGCCATCTGTTACTGTTTTACATGTCAGTTAAGCCACAAGATCATAGATTTTCATTTTAAACTCGTTAAAACATGTAAAACGTTCTGCGATTCAAAACATGATGGGATAACAACAACAATTGCGCTGTAGATTAACATTTTAGAACAGATTGTCTTGGTTGTGTTTTAATTAAATTTAATATAACTTATTAAAAGACATCTTTTTAATGACTTAATAAAGGCATTTTTTATTTTATGGTTTTGACACTCTAATGTTTTGTAATCAATCACCGTCTCAACTAATTAGGTAGCTTACATCTATTGTCATATGTATTTTATAATAAAACAACTGAACTGACCTGTCCTGTTGTGTGAAGTCCATATTGATCTGGATCAGCAGCTTCTATCAGCATGACGAAGAAGTGATTTTATGGTCCGTTTCAAATCTGACTATGAATCCCAAAGATTTTCTTATTGTTTGTCTCACTGTCTGACGTCACACGACACGGAAAATGTGGGTTGGGTGTCGGATCGAGAGTTTCAGTTCTGAGAGACCAGATTCCAAATCCAACAGGGACTGGTTTGTAAAGCTATAGCATTTGTGTCACGTTACCTGTTTGCACTTAAAATCAAGTGTTTCAACGCAAGACAAAGTTAGATTAGAATAACGTATGGCCAGCAGTGATGCTTCAGCCACAGTGTGAAGAACAGCTTCAGTAGTGACAGGGTTCGATGACTGATAGACTTGACTTTTCTCTGGTCATTCAGTGCTTTTGTGTTTATGTGTTGAATCTGTTGAATCTTACAGTAACAAACACTCATTATTAAATACTTCCTCATTATTAGTTTGTAAGAGTGACTGAGAAATTCAAAGAAACACAAATGGGTGAGATTATGGCAGATCATTTTTAATGCTGTCTTTGAAAAGTAGAATAAAACATAAGCCTTTTCCCTTGTCCTCAGGTCACAGGATATTATACTA
>NW_015784698.1:0-1493 GCF_001515625.1 Sinocyclocheilus rhinocerous | reverse complement strand
AAGGCTATAGAAGAAGGATTTATTTCACTGGCTCACCCAGGTCAACCAATACATGTATTTGACGATTGTGTGTACCCAATTTTGGTGTAATTATATCTGCAAATTATTCTTTGTAATCTTATTTTTTTTTCCTTCAACTCTTCTTCTTAAACTCATAATTAGCTTCCCTCGCTTCTCTCTCAAAAACAATTCAGCTGGCTGCCCTTTCAGGCTAACAGTGAATAATCTCATCGGGGTGTCATCCTTCTTTTCCTCCTCCCTCGTGCTGCGGCGTTGGCCGTTATTTTTAACGGCTTGTACACTGTACACATGGAGGCTAAAAGTCAAGGGTCATTAAATACGAGAGCACACCATCGGGCCAAATACACAGGAAAACAGGCATATAGCCAGTCCAGAAGTCAAGCTATACATAATCGCCTCTTAACATGGTTTCTCATATTCGGAGCTAAATGAAGAATCCCTGGACCTCCGTGTTGGCTAGTATTAGATATCTCATTTACTTTGTACACACTCAGCTAATCTGCTCTAATGAATTCTGCCACCCCAAGCCAGATCCAGATGACTTAAAATTATTACTCTTTCCTCAGACATGCGCTTGCTCATTTGAGGTTCAACTTGGCTGGCTTGGGGAAAAAAAACAGCCTGTCACAGTAAGATACTAATAATTAAGGCTATGAGATGATTAGTTTATCTCACCACACTTACCACCTCTTTTCCGCTTTAACCAAAACTAATAAGGGTTTCCAAGTTTTAAACAACAAACTCTAAATAAATAATCAGTGACATAAATAATGACCTGGAGCCCAAACTGAACAAAAGTGCCAGTGTATAGTGAAAAAAAATGTCTTGTAATAAACAAAATTAAGAATAATCATAATAATTTTGACAGTAGTAACTCAGTGATATATTACACCACCAAATTACCTTTAAAAGTTCTAGTTGCTTTTGACATTGAGTTGTCACATATATAATTAAATTGGTATTAACTGTGGGGCGGGTGGTATCAGTTATGGATATGGGCTGTGTAGAGTGACGTTTAATATATCTTGCTGACTTAAGCCCTATCATGTCATATATACTTAATGTTCTTGATGTTGGATGAAATTGATGTTTTTAAGGACATAGTAACCAACAAACACAACATATACTTAACCCTATAAAGCCTACAGTATAATATCAGATACATGAATGTCTTAGGCCTCAAAATGATCAAAACTTTGGTGAAAAAACTGTTACACACAATCTACATGTCTTCTGACATCTGAATAATAGTTTATACTGAATTAAAAGGCCTTTTAGTATAATTCTTGAAATGTTTACCCTTAGGTCGTGGTATGTGTGTCTTTTTTGCTATGAAATATTTATAAAGTAAACATAAGAATTACTTAGATATTGTTAGTAATATTTCAAGACGAACATTTAATGGACTGAATCAACTAAGGTGTACTTGATTAATATTGTTTTATTGTTGTTTTATTAATTTTATTGTTGCA
>NW_015784697.1:0-1493 GCF_001515625.1 Sinocyclocheilus rhinocerous | reverse complement strand
CTGCCCCTCATGAAAAATGTTGCATATCCGGTTTGGAGTCTCAGTGACCCTGGATATTAAACATTAATAAATGCATGATTTTTTCATCAAGATTTTCTTACATCTGTCCACACAGTACAGATACACTGCTGCCAGCTGTCTACTTTAATCTGTTTTACTGTGTTTTTGCACAGTGTGTTTTTGATGAGGTCAAACTGAACCCAAACAGGAAAAAGCAAATATAGCCTAAATTATATGATTATGTAAGATGCGCATATTTATTTTTTTTAAATAAAGGGAAAATAAGAGGTAATCTTAAAAAATTACTGGTATTATTATTACTTACATCATTGGAATCTCTGAAACTTTTTTTATTAGAAATATATATTTTTGTGTCTATGTATAGTGGAATTATTTAGCTTAAAATTCAACATTCTGTACAGTATTATATTGTGGTGCTATTGTGGGATCATTAGCTACACTACCATGGAAAAAATAATGTGCGACAACACTTTTTCAAAGATTTTGTGTCACCCATATGGCCTTACTCCCAGAAGTTGCATGAAACCAGCCAATCAGATGAAATTTTCCTAAATTGAGAAAGTGTTCTCCGGTTTTGTGTGAAATATGCATCAGCCAGATGAATGGTCTTCTGTTTGAGGCTGCAATCCAACTAGCCTTTTATTTGCTCTCCAAAGCCAATTCTGCTTGCATTTGGCGAAAAAGCGAGTGTTAATTTTGGACATGGCATTCTGAATAAACAAACCTAAAATAAATACTGATTATGACCTATTCCAAAGTTAGAGCCAACAGGAAAGACTTTCAAACAACATAGACCCATTACCTTGCTCAGTGTAAACAATTTATCAATGTAAACAGCTGACAATTAAGTTTGAATACACACATATTTGACAAATAACTGCTCTTTTTTTTTTTTTTCAATTTTGAGGTTTAGTTGTAATTTTTTTTAGTACATCAAGTTAAAATAAATGAAAATCAGAAATATTGTGACTAGCTGAAATAAAATTAGTTTTAAGTTTATTTATTTATTATTATTAATTTGTAATATTTTTTTCTGTTAATATTTATTATATTTTCAATTTGATTTAGTTTTAGTTAACTATAATAACCCTGTCTTAAAGCATGCTTTGTGGTTTAAGAAACTGAATTGACCCTCAGAATATTTGCATAATAGCTAGTTCTTTCTGTTAGCTAGTAAATTAGCTATGATCTTGTCAGAGACTTACAACATGAAATGAGACAAGCTTAGCTTTAGGTTGCCTCTTCCAAATGGTTGTGTAACCTTTTGGATAAAGCCACTGTATATTTCCTATCAAGTTATTACCATTGAGATTAGCTTGGTAATTAATCATGCTCGTTTAATTGGATTTCCTGTAGCTTAGCCTGTTCATATGGGACCACTTGAAGCAATACATTGATCATAGGAAGTGAATTGATAAGGACCGACTCTCAATTCTCAGACTCCAGTGATCCATAACCCCGCTGATAGGTCT
>NW_015784696.1:0-1493 GCF_001515625.1 Sinocyclocheilus rhinocerous | reverse complement strand
TTCCATTTCTCACACTAATAGCTGCCACAAAGTGACCTTGCCCATTCCCTCACTCAGCAGCTCCGCCTTTATCTCTCCCATCAGCCCCATGCAGGTGAAAACTAATCCATGACGGCCGCCGCTATGTGCTCAAGAGAGCATACACCTCGCCACACTGTGTTAACAGACACCATGTGCTGCGTTGACAGAGCCTGAAATCAAAAAAGCCTTTTCGGCGAGTGTTTAACGCGAGTGTGCACTGACCTGTCGGTGTCAAACAGAGGCAGAGTGACTGATAATTATGGGTAAAAGCTTGCTGCAGTTCAAAAGCCAAGAACCCGGGGGTCAAATGCAAAACTCACCATAGGGGTATTTGGTGTCCAGCTTGTTATCAGCACTGCGAGACCAGGGCAGCAGGTCATCGTCACAACCGTTGGGCATGCCATTGTAGCCAATACCCACTATCTTGTTTTCTTGATTCACAATACAGGCACCAACCTGAAATGAAATTGAAAAAAAGCTTATTTTGCAAACATCTATCACAATGAAG
This sequence comes from Sinocyclocheilus rhinocerous, assembly GCF_001515625.1. Classification (NCBI taxonomy): domain Eukaryota; kingdom Metazoa; phylum Chordata; class Actinopteri; order Cypriniformes; family Cyprinidae; genus Sinocyclocheilus; species Sinocyclocheilus rhinocerous. The sequence continues at coordinate 964 of NW_015784696.1, read as the reverse complement.
ACAGCCAAGAGGCACAAGCCTGGTATTAGAGAGAAGAAAAAAACATTCACGGTCTAGTGAGTCAAATAATCAGTCATACTACACTTTTCATTCCACTGACTTCCACTCATAAACATGCAAATGCAGAAGATCAAAACGCATGCTTATGCGAATTTCACTGTTCCAAAGTTCAAGTTTGTTGAAAATTTGTGCCAATTCATATCATGTGAAGACAGGTGACCAATAAAAGATCAATACATCAAGTTGTGACTTTATTTGAATTTTAAAAAATGTGAGCTTTAAGCCTGCAGGATGCACCGTTGCAGCAAAGTGGAGTAGATTAATATTCTTACATTCTAGACGTATTGTATATTGAATGACGCTCTTAAAAAAGACACTGCAGAGTGTGACATCACATTGTGACCGTTCCAGCATTTTAATTACATATAAAATTTCCATCCAACTGGAGTAGTTTTTAAACCAATAAACTTGCATGCATATTTGTCAGTCAGACACAAATGATACAAGAATGAGATTTATGTAAGATTACAAGTAAACCATATGTGTTTAAAATATTTAAATACATAATAACCAGGTTTATATATGTATACATGTCATCAATAAATCCAATGATCTTTTATTAGTACTATTTGTAAACCATATCTCATATTTTAACTAACTGAATCCTGCATATTCCATATTTGAACCATATTCAAATTTTTTCACTGATTTTTTTTCACAATTAAAAGATTTATGCACATTCTAAGGTTTCTGAATAAATACCAAATGTAATTTAAATAAATACAACAGATGCAAATACTTCAACTATGCCCCAATTTATTTTATTTATTTTTTTGAGTGTTGCACTATTCCAGTTCCTAGAAAATCTTAACTTTTAACTTTTTGTAACAAAATACACCACATTATAAACACAACACTTGTGGCAGGACGATAAAAAAAAAAAAAAACTAAGAGACTCAGACTG
>NW_015784695.1:0-1493 GCF_001515625.1 Sinocyclocheilus rhinocerous | reverse complement strand
ATTATCATGATGCCAGGTGAAATGTGTCAACATTTTTTTCTTATATTCATTAACAGACACTGTTTAATATCAGATCAGATGGTGCAGTTTGAATATAATTGTGCTTTAAAAGGAACATGAACCCCACTTGGTCCATGCCCATGCATTGCATATATGCCTGTTTATGATTGTCCAAAAATTGGAGGAGTTTTGAATGTCAAGTTGCAAAGCTCATAATGTCTTATTCTTGTCCACAGGTAGGGGGCCACGGTGGGCCTGTAGATGAGTTCTTGTGCTGTATCGCCTATAGCTTCTGCAGCCTGAAAACATTTGAGTCATGTCAGGTGCAGGTGTTTATTTCATAACCGGTCTTAATTTAATCCGTATGTGCTGTTATAGCAAACATATGTTTCTTTCCCTTTAATGCCCTTCAACATGAGCACCATCTGAGTTGTGTTATTTCATTATATTGTTTCTTTATTGCCATATTGGGTTTTGATGGGATATGCAAATGACAAAATTTCTTATTCTGACTTATTACAGGGTTTCTGCTGGTCATAAAAGGCTTAATTAGCCCTTCCACAAATTAGGGCCTTAAATGTCTTAAATCAGAAGAGAAAGTCTCAAATTCATAAAGTCATTCATAGTCAAATTCATAAACAAAAAAGAAAAAGAAAAAGATATCTTGAAGAATGTTGGTAACGGTACTCATTTTTGGAATTCAATGGCCACCGCCAACTGTTTGCTTTCCAATATTCTTCAAAAAATATACTATTGTGCTCACCAGCTGAAAGAAATTCATACAGTTTTGGAACGACTTGAAGGAGAGTAAATGATGACAGAACTTTTATTTTTGGGTGATCTATCATTTTAAAGACTATATCAATATAATGTGTTCGATTCAGTTTATTTACCATATTATTTTCACCACTTTGTCTTAAAAAGCCTTAAATTTGCCTGCAGAAATCCTGTTTTAATATATTAGTCAGTTGCAGAATGATGCAGCCGTGTATTCTCCTTTATGGATAGATGGTTGGTGATGTTACATCGAAATATAACAGAGCAAGACGAATTAAATGCAAATACACAGAGCTGGATTTGGGACCAGCACATTCCGTTATTACAGTATGCACATGGCAGTGCCATTTGTTTAAGGAGTCACCGTTTAGCTGTGAGAACTGGGCTGGTTTTGCTGCATCTGTCACAGCGACCACAGCATGGCTATTTTCTCTCGCCTGCTGCATCGTGATGCATTCCCTGTTGTGTGAAATGAAAAAGAGACTTTGAATTAGATTGATTTGAAAGGTTTTACAGGTTTCTTTAGCATTTTATAGCTCATACTGGTGTCAAATGAACAGCGAGAAAACACATGGTGGAAAAGGGCACACTAAAAGCTTAAAATTGCACTGATTGGACTTCCACTCTCCTAGTGGAACCTCTCTGAGCTCTGAGGGTCCAAATGATCCTTTTAGAAAGGATGTGTTTTTGAGAGTCTTTTCCAGCAAAAAAAAAAA
>NW_015784694.1:0-1493 GCF_001515625.1 Sinocyclocheilus rhinocerous | reverse complement strand
TTATGGGGCTCAGGGCATTCCACCTGATCTCACTATGAACGTGTCTTCATCTTGTTCTCTTCTTATTGAAACCATTCTGAGTTGACCCAGACACCACAACCACAATCTCTCTGACCCACACACCTGCAGCATCCTTTCTATGACGTCAAACCGGATTTCACTGCAACCTTATATTATTAAACCAACCGTAATGGTTTTATTGCCTCGCTGGAGTGTGGCGTGTCCGTGCAGAAGGGTTATAAAGACAAATGACCTGTGGTTTCGCTGCAAAATTTATTTCTGCTTTATTGTCTTTCACAAATCAGCATGTAATGAAATTAGAGCTGGGTGTACCAATTAATGTGAGTAAAAAAAAATGCAATTATGAGGGCAATTATGAAGTGGTGTCTCATGGGAGATAAGGAAGAGAATGAAAACGTATTATAACCTGCTTTCCTCTTGTCTGTCCTCTTTACACCTCTTTCTCAAGGGGGGAAACAGCTGTGCAAACTTTTGAGAGCGCCAGAATTAATTTCAATCTGAGGTGCCTCTTGTGTTGTTGATAGGAGGCAGAAAGATTGAAGGGCAAATTCACTATAAACAGTTGTGCCACTTTATTTTTAGTATTTCTGTCCAGAACCCTGCGTAGCAGTGGTGTAGTGATGCTGTATGATAAAGTGCTGTCACTACAACATAAACCAATACCAGGTAACTGTAGTAACGGTAGATGATGGGTTGTAACGCTAATAGAAAATATGGAGCAGGGGCATTTCCTTGAAGGGGGCAAAGGAGGCAGTGTCTCACGGCCTTGAATTTTTTCCCCATTCCACTGCCTGCGACTTGTGTTTTTCAAAGCAAAAATACGTTCTGTGTGAGTGGCCCCTTATATTCATAACTTTACTCACCATAAACACTTAGCTGCCATAAAACTGCATTTTTGCTCACTTTGTTCCTGTGTGCTAGCTTAAGTTTGGGTTTGATTCTGAGGTAACATATAAAATGTATAGCTTCAATCCAATGGGACCTTCAGTTCCCATAGAAGCCTCTGCCAAATAACAAACATACTGTAAATATTTAACCATTCACAGAATTTAACTGCTTAGCTAATCTCAGCATGCATTGTAACAAGCTCAGTAAAAAGATACTTAATTCAGTACCAAAAAGTAATAAATAGTTCTAAACACAACTAAATGAAATTCAGTTGAATTAAAATCTGTCTTGCTCAATATTTGTTTGTTCTGTATTTTTGTGTGTTAGCTTAGCAACATGCTAATGTCAAACTCTAGTGACCGTTACCACACAACTGGGATTTTTACTCCACAAAGTGAGTGGACCCTGTGTGTTCATTTGAACTAAGATGTGCTTCATGTGAAGAAGAAAGGGTGTATGGGGGAGAGTGCCATTTTACAGTAACAGTGTTTTTACACTGCAGTGGAAGGGAGGGCCTGTGGCTCTTTTAATTGGCTGCATATGAAACAGCTGTCATGCCCGCCGTTTGGGCTGTAAGTCTTAAT
>NW_015784693.1:0-1492 GCF_001515625.1 Sinocyclocheilus rhinocerous | reverse complement strand
GAACTTAATCCGCTTCAGTTCATATGCGTGAAAAAACTTCGCTATACATTCAATAATCGCAATTAAGCTTTGTGTCTTGTTATTTTCGATAAAAAAACAAAGTCTCATCTTTAAAATATTTTATCAAGAAATTCATCAATAGGTAAATGCCGTTTTGACGCTCTTTGGTGTGAATGCGATCATCCCGTTCTCTTTTCTACTAGCTATAACGCGAAAATAAACACGAATGAATATCTCATGTCTCGCGTAATCTCTTAATCAGTTTTGCAACCGCGGGAAAATGTCAATATAACAACACACAGCAGCATTACCTTTACCTCAGGCAAGCAGTGTCCACAGCTCCTTACTTTGCTAGAAAAATAATGAACTCTGGAGAAGAGCATTTCGCTAAATATTTGCACTAGATTAGCCTATATTCATTATATATTTATTTAACCTGTTAGTGATGGCTTAATTAGTGTATGTTTAATTAGTATACGTTTTAAGTCTGTCATGAAAACAAAGTAGAAAAATTTTATAATTATATTTAGACATTTTGTAAAAACTGCCTATGTGCAATTTACATGTTTGCGTACTTGTTTGAGTGTTGTTTATCATATCTAAAAATAAATAGAAATTGAATTTAATAGTTTGAGCTCTGTTGTTAATTGTTGCCTTTAATTTTTTTTTTTTTAATGTGCAAGTAATTGGGCTTCCTATTTTATAGCTTTAGCTGAGATAGATTTTTTTCATCCTTAAGAAAAATTAGTAATTATAATTGAATTTATTTAAAGATAGAGCCACAAATTGTTCAGTAAACCACTGTTTAATAAAAAAAGAAAAAGTAGCAATTTTATGTTTTCTCCCCCTGCTGTACCAAAAATGTTTTAAACTATGACTTCAAAACTGAGGTACTGAACCTTCATTTTTGTGTACCACTACACCCCTAATGTTTTTATTAATATTATGTAGCTATATTATTAAGTATTATGTCTAAAAATAGCCTGTTATAGAGTAGCTAAAGTTTTCCTTATTTAGAAAGAGCTACACAGCACTGGTGTCTTGGATGGTATAGAAAAAGAGAATGTGTGCATTGTTGATTTGCAATCATTAATAATATGTGTAATATTCAAATAATCTAATGTATGATGCTAATTATGGTATACTAATGTTCTTTTTTTCTCTCCTTTTACCTGACAGACTGTGAGTGAGACTGGCGAGACTTCCTAAAAGTAAAAAAAATTGCACATTTATTCACTCATTTGACATTTACAGCACACTTCTCTTATGTTCTGTACTTCTGTTATTAACATTAGATTATAAAAATAAAAATGATTGTGAATCAGTTTTTGTGTTTAAGTTGTGTTTAACATTTACTGTGTAATTGGTATTTTAAATTAAAAATAGGTGTGGCATAAATATGGTTAAATAATGGCTTTTGGTCTGTTTTTATGATTTGGCTCACTTCAGGTTGGGTTATGGCACTGTTTAGGTTCAGTTCTGGCTAAAAAGA
>NW_015784692.1:0-1492 GCF_001515625.1 Sinocyclocheilus rhinocerous | reverse complement strand
GGTTAATGGATGGCCTTTGAATATATATTGGGAGTGTGGGAGGAGGGGGCGAGCGAGAGTGGCGGCGGTGTGTTCTTTCAAATGGGCCTTTGAAGATGCTTCTCTTTCCTGTCTCTGTGTGTGTCTCCACTGATGAGAGACAGAGGCTGCGTCTGAAGCCCTGCATTATCTGCTGTCTGGTCTGGTCTGGTCTGCACATTTTCTTTTATTCGTTTTGTGTATGTGCGTGTGCTGTGGCATGGCCATAATGGAGATGTCTGGTTTTCACACCAGTGTGTGAGTGTCATCACTTTGTTCTGGTATGTACTGATGTTGCATTTACACGTATGCTTGTGTCATGGAGCGTGTGTGTTTATGTTCTCTCCCACAATTTAATAATTATCAGCTGTAGCCAAAGGCAGACAGACAGACAGAGAGATTGATGTGGGGGTAGCATATAAAAAAGCAAAAACATAAATGTGGCCAAATAAGGGGACATAAAAACAGAAACACCCATCACCTCGAAGCACAGCAATTTGAGACTGGAGTAAACAAGAGACACTTTTGTGATAACAGGTAACACCATGATTGTTTGTGCAAGAGTACATTATCTGGTGCACGCAATTATCTTTTCACACTTCATAGATGCAGGTGGTAAAACTGTTTTACCTAAAGAAGCGAATACTACTTTTGATGAGATATTTACTCTCATAAGATGACTTGAGTCATATTAGTGACCTATAAAATATGTTTTATTCTGTGTAAGGTTGGCTAGCAGATGCTACTGAATTTAACTTTGTAACCCCCTTATTACTGGACACTTATGGTTTCAGAAAAAAATTAATAATGAGTGACAAGTACATATGTCTACAATGGCTTTGGTACTTTAAAAAAAAAATCACAGTAATTCAGTATGAAATCCAAGACCACTATTGTTTTGCCAAGCATTATCCAAAAATACTGTGTGCTATGTTAAGTGTCATATTTGTGTACAAATATCCAATTGTAGAGTTTATTCTGCATCAAAGAACCCAGAAAATCTAATGGTTTCAATGAGAATGGTGCCTCACAATGACAAGGAGGGAAAATTTGCAGAGATCTGTGAAAGTAAAATAACTGTCATCTAGTCATAATGCTATCTGGGCACTAGCCAGATTATAATGACTGCATACTGATTGTATGAATGTTGAATGTTTGATACAAACGTTTGCCAAAGGCTTTCGTTTGGGTTTTACATGAAGATTAAAATTTATTTTACATAGACTTCCTTAAAAAAGAGATTTATATTCATTTTAGTCATAAAAGTTACAAAAAAACATCTGCCGAGTGACATTCCCACAATACACAGAGAACATTTTATAAATTTCTTGTGGATTTCACTCTAAAAATGACAACATGTGGATGAAAACAGAAGCATCAAATAGACGATGAGCCATTGGGCTTCTGCTATCAGGTTTAGAGAGTGAAGAAACAACTCGATTTAAGGACAAGGATCTGAAAAATCCATCGAAAC
>NW_015784691.1:0-1492 GCF_001515625.1 Sinocyclocheilus rhinocerous | reverse complement strand
AGTCAAAATTGTGGGAATAAAGTCATAGCACTGTGAGTTTAAAGTCATATTTTGATAATAAAGTAAAAAATAAAATTCAATAATAAGATCACATTACTGATGAATAAAGTCTTACACACGATTAAAAAAGTTGAAATTAAAAGAATAAAGTCATAGCATTGTGAGATTAAAGATGTACTATTTTCATTATGACAATAAAAAAGTATCAATTCAATAATAAAGTCCTATACAAAATTAAACTTGTAATAATCTGAGAATATAGTCAAATTTATGAGAATAAAGTCATAGCGTTGTGAGATATTTGTAATATTTTGATGATAAAGTAAAAATGATAAGTCATATCAATACTAGAAGTCTTACAGCAACACGAGAATAAACTTAATATATTTTGAGAATAGAGTTGTAGCATGTGAGATTAAAGTTGTAATATTTAGAGAGTAATTTTGACTTTAAATATTAAGATTATAATCTCATAATGCTACAACTATTTTCATAATTTGTAATTTACTCTCACAATATTATGACTTTATTACGACTTTATTAAGGCACTGAAAATACTGTCACACTTATTAATCATGCTTCACCAGTACAGAATATTTTTATTTGATTTTCTTTTTTTATTCCTATTTTTTAGAGTGCATTGCATCAATATTCTGCCATTAATTCAAATATAATTCCAGAGCTCTGTGATTAGATTTATATCTCATCTTTCTGTACCTGTTGAAACGGTTCAGGTATTTGTGAATTAGGTTATCAGCTGAGACGGCGAGTTTCCACCGGCAAAAACACCCATAAATACCTGGTTTACCTGTATCATAGTAAATGTGTCAGTGCATGAGAGACACACAGACAATTAGACAGAGACACGCACTCGGTTTTGTTCGTAGGCGTTTGCGTCTCTTATAGGCTGAATGTATAGGCGTATCTCACATCTATAACAGAAAACAGATGTAAAGAGCAAATTCCACAGGTAGCTTTATATGGGGTCCTGCAGTGATTTTCATAGGTACGGATGAAAATACCATTAATTTAAAGCTCACTATAATTGCACTAATAACTTCATAATTACTGCACAAATAAAGTCTTACAGAATGCATTTGCAGCTGATGTAGAGTGTGTTTACCTGTGTGTTTGTTGTGCATGCGAGTGACTGCCGGGTTTTCACTGTAAACATTGTGTTTTCAATGTGAAATGCTGACATTGTTCTCTGTTCCAGGTTCCAGAACGGCCCAGAGCACGAGAGAGAGAGAGATACAGAAGCTCTTTGTGCTTTATCACCCTGTTTGTGTGTTTGCTGTGACTTTTTTTTGTTTGTTTGTTTTTGGCTATAATTATTGATGGCTCTTTTCCAATCTTAAACCACAGATGGAACACATTTAAAGACACGTACACAGACATATGCTACCTCTCAAATGTTTGGGATCACTGTTATTTATTTATCTTAAGAAATACATTTTTTAAGCAGTTTTATTCAGCAAGGATGCATTAAATT
>NW_015784690.1:0-1491 GCF_001515625.1 Sinocyclocheilus rhinocerous | reverse complement strand
GATCTGAATAAGCATGCTGTGCGCGCACGCTCTCTAATCAGCCGCCGACTTTTCCGTTTACGCTGTCATTAAAAGCAATAGCCTGAGGCCGTGCATGACAAATCATCTCTTTGGCAATAAATGTTCAGGAGAGGCTGCGTCCAGAAGGACCCCCTTGTCAGTGACGAGTGCTGTCTTCTATGTTTCCATGCTACGCGCAATGATGGTTGCGAATCACCTCAGGATCTCTCTGGACACCGTATTAAAAATAAGATGGATCACAATAGTTGATTAGTTGTCTAACAGCTGACTAGTTGAATCGTGAGGTCTATCTTTTTTTATTTTTGTTATTTTAGTGGCACTTTCATTAGCATGCTGTGTGTAGTTGTTCGATAGTTTGATCGGGTCAGATTAACCTGAAACTAGCCTAATTGTATGGGGTTTCTTTAAAGGGATAGTTCACCAAAAAGTGAAAATTCTGTCATCGGTTACTTACACTCATGCCCTTCCAAACCTGTATGATTTTTTTTGAAGAAGAATGTTTCAACAGTTTTGTCCATGAAAGTCAGTTGGGTTCAAAGCAACATTTGGACCACTGTTGTTATTGTTAACTGAAACTAAATATATTAAAATAATTTTAATTAATTGAAATAAAGCTGAAATAAAATATTATATTACATACATATACTCAGCTTACATATATATAAAATAAATAAATACTGCATGAAAAGCTTCACTCAAAAAAGTGAAATAAGTTTAAGCTGAAGTCCTAAAATTACTGAAACTAAAATAAAAATAAATCTATATAGAAATATAAAAATAATAAAAAAGGCAAAAGCATATGAAATTACTAAAACTTAAACTAAAAATAAAAGCTAATTCAAAATAATAATAACCACTATTATAGAAGTGTATAAATAATGCTAAAATAACACAACAGGGTCCCATTAAACTTTTAAAAGAAAAAAAACTTTCCAAAAGAAAAAAGGTCAAACAGGTTTAAAGCGTTTGAAACAAGACTGATTAAATGTTTATTTTTGTGGACTTCCCCTTAAAAACTGATTACTCAACTATTCATTCAGACAGCTCCCTGACTGGTCAATTTAAAATATAAAGTTTTGCACATCGCTAACTAAAAGTACCACAGGGGTAGCTGTAGGTAGCTATAAAAGGGTGAGCTTTCAGACCGTGACCTGTTCAACTCTAATTCTAGATGCGATCAGGTCTCTGGAGGATGGAAATGTTTGGAATTAAGTGTCTCAGGGTGAATGAAACCATGACAAACTCCTAATCCCTCTACTGAGAGTACATGCTGTACCATGCACAACTGCAACACAATCTAACCATCAAGGTGGCTACAACTGCACATGACTCTGTGCCATATCCAAAACACAAACCCCCATCATTTGACTGTAGCAGCATCTCCCATATGGTGCCGGGAGGAGGCGGGGCTGGAGGGAGACGATGAGACAGAAAGAAAGAACAGTTAAAATTTGCAAACATAAAATTGCA
>NW_015784689.1:0-1492 GCF_001515625.1 Sinocyclocheilus rhinocerous | reverse complement strand
TTTTTTGCAGTGTGCATTTCATGACATAAACTTGTAATAGATTTTCATTGGACTTAAACCAATGAGACCTGGAGAAAACCTTTTGTAAATTTTTGTTTTTTTCTGTTAAATTAAAAATCCCCCAACTTAACGATACAGTTTTATACTAGACCTATGTGTGTGACAAAAGGTACAATTAAAAATTGCACATGATGCCGTCTTAAGGTTTTAAACAAGAATATATCAAAGAAAATATAATGATAATGACAGTACTCATCATCATAATTTCTATCATAATTATCATATTTTATCATTATTATATAAATTGAATAATAAAAACTGTAGAAGTATCACATATATACTTAAAAATGAAAATGCATGCAATCAGTATGAATAAATTGACATTATAATGATCATTCATTATCATTTAAATAAAAAAGTTAATTCCTGATTTAATCACTTATTACAAAATAATTTTAAATGTTTTACCACTCTATAATCACCGCTATATGAATATTAACGTATAAGAACAACTCAAGAAACGTTTTTGCTCTCAGGTGGTGCAGTTCCAGTATCGGTAACAAGGTAACAAGTGTGGCTATTAGTGACAAGTGAGTGCTAATTCTAAGGCAGCGCTTCCTGAATCCTCTTGTAATCCCAGAATGCATTGCAACTTGTGCAGTGAAAATAAATCCGTTTGCATAGACGTATTTGTCCACTAAAACACTCTTTTACTCTTATTCTTTTCTGTTTTGGGCCTGCTTTCTCTGTCATCTTCTAAAGTTGGAACACTAGTTTCGACAGAAAATATCTCTGCTAACCTGGAGTGCATATTTTGGGTCTTACAACAACTCTGGCACTCAGTTACCGGCCAGATGGAAATTTAGGCCTGAAATGTACTCTACGCAAGTATATAGACATGCAGAGTGTTTGTGTTCACATACTTTCTTAGAGTTCGTTTCAGACCTGTCTCTCGTTGAGTTTGTGTAAAATGTTTCAGGTTTAAGTGCTGGTTAGTTTGAAAGCAGCCTCATTTTTCAGTAATTTTCGTGTTCATGGCAGTTTGAACACGTTTCTCAGACACACGCTCACAGGTCAGAGGTCACAGGCTTGACTGCGGCATTGTGCCCTCGCTAGGAAGCGATAAAGAGATCATTGGCTTCCTGTTGCCAGTTATTGAGTTCCTGCCCTCAGTGTTAAAGATATGGCTGCCTGCCGCGCTTGTGAGAGGAAGAAAAACTAAAGGGAGAATAATAATGAAGAGGTGAAAGCAGCAATCACGATGATAATGATTTTGCTTTTTCAAACAAACTTGAAAGTACTTAGAGGTCTTGATTTAAAAACTTTTCTTTAAAGAAGAATTAATAATTTAATAACTTTAAATAGCGTAATTAAAGTGATTTGGTATTTTCACTGCAGCCTATCGCACCATTTCAGATCTCACATTTTCTAAATATATTTAAAGATTTCTTTTCAAATGCCATTTCTTTCCAGAGGGCTCATAAAGCTGAAG
>NW_015784688.1:0-1491 GCF_001515625.1 Sinocyclocheilus rhinocerous | reverse complement strand
GACAAGGCTTAAGCCTAGTCCCAGACTAAAATGCATGTCTGGACTGTTTTTTAACTGAAAGAAACTTGCACAGACTGATTTTAAAATATGTTGGTGCCATTGTTTTGTCTCAAGATACACACAAGTAATGTTATTTTCTAAGGCACGTTTATAAAAGGTACTTAAATGTCCTAATTGAACTATATCCTGGATTAGTCTAAGCCCTGTCTGTGAAACCAGGCCTATATACTGCTTTACAATCTTAAAAATTAAGTTTTCAAAAGGGTGTTTTTGCATTGATGCCTTAGAAGAACCTTTTTTGGTTCCCTAAAGAATCTTTCAGTGATCCGTGAACCATTTTTGTTCTTAGTGTGAAGAACATTTGAATGATTTATAGAACCTTCTTCCACTTTAAAGAACCTTTTGTAGAATGGAAAGATTCCATGGATGTTAAAGGTTCATCATGGAACCGTAGATGCCACTAAAGAACCTTCATTTGAACTTTTTTAAAGAGTGTATGTGAGTATACTGTATGTATCAGGGTTGGAAATTAATGGGGGCTTGTGGCAAAAATGCCACAAAATGAACAAAAATGCCCCACAAATTTAAGATAAAGGGGCAAAAATTGCCCCAGCACAATTAAACAATCGATTACTGCTGTAGCGTTTAAAAAGAAATGTGAAAATGAATGAAAAGTGTCTATTCGCGGAATTACATTTTGATTCGCTCACACTGCATCAGATTGCTTGTTACGTTTTTCACTGATTGAATTCTTTGCGCTTTTGAATTCCCTCATCATAAACAACACGGATACGATGTAAAAAAAAAAGATTAATTTTGTAGCTTCAGTGATTATAACAGGAGTTTTTGAATAACTTGCGTTATTAGACACAAAATAGTTTTTATATGTATTCTATTAATCAACATTAATAACCATTATTAAAATATCAAGAGCAATAACATTGTAGCCATTGTCTTAATATTGCAGCCATATTAACTCCTGTTTTAAACGTATAATTTAGATACAATTTTAAAAAGTCAATTGTAGCTGGCAACAGTTTAAAGTATTTTGATTTATTGAAGTAAATGGTTAAATTCAAGTATTTGACATTAAGGTGGTGATAAAAATTGTCCTCACGAATGTAAAAAATTGCCCCTTAATGAAAAATTTCATTTCTGACCCTGGTATGTATGCAGGTAACATATAGGATTTACTATATATCCCACTACATATGGAGCTGTGCAATAATAGTTTTACAACATGTGTGTTGTATTGTCACATAGTTGTTGAACATATCACATGTTCTACCTGGCATAGCAAGAAATCACCTGGAACATCTTAGCACTCACTAAAACTGCATAGCAATACTCAAAACCACCCAGAAAACCCTAGCAACAACCTGAAAACCACCTACAATGGTTGCTAGGCATCATGGTCATAATTTTGCAGGCACCGCTCACATTTTCCAGTGCAGTACCAAAATATCTTTTGAAAACTAGTCTATTTTTTTT
>NW_015784687.1:0-1485 GCF_001515625.1 Sinocyclocheilus rhinocerous | reverse complement strand
CGGGCTCATAATGCATTGTTTGTTCTAAAATGTTTTCGCCTATTTTGAATTAATTTGTTTACCTGCGCTCTAGTTTATGTAACTAATAGCGGTGCGCAGTTTGCTAGTGTAAGAGCAGGTCATCGGTGTTGATTCTGCAGAGCTCAGTGGCGAGATTTGATTGCCTTCATTAAACAAAGTAGCCTAACATTTATACACTTTGTTTGACTGTCCACGATATTTAGCTGGTGGTGGTTTGGTGCACTGAGGACAACGAAGAAAAAAAACACTACGTGAAGCCTACAACAACAGAATTTCTTATATTTTCGTAGTCTTCTTTTGGCCTTTGATTGCTTTGCATCTCTTGATTTGGTGCAAACAATTTAGTGCGCCCTCTCTTGGTCTACAAATTTATTTTTCCACAGAAATAGGTTAGTATGCTCAATTGTTAACACTTTAAAATAACGTAGCCTGCATGGTAAGGTTTTTATTTTAAACATTATTGAATTATTTCATGTTTAACAGATCACTAGCTTGTGACATTCAAATAGTCGAAACGATTTTCATGTATTTTTATACTCAAGCGTATACTGTTCTTTTAAGCATTATATAGCCTAATGAACAATTTAATATTTAAATGACACAAACAAAAATCATATCGGTTAAAGTTCGGTATCAGTTCATTTTAGAATCACATTTTAACTAAATGTGCAGGCTGAATAGTGTCATTCCTTATCATTTTCATCAAATAATATGTCTTCAAATAATTCAGCGAGGCATCAACTCTTTTTCGATTTGACACGTGCCTCACCAGCGTTGTAAAGTTGTAGAATCAGATTTAGTGTGTATTTGTGTATAACAAGGGTACAATTTGCAAATATAATCACGGAGTTCATTTGGACCTGTGTGTATTGTGTAAACGGTGTAAGTTTGACGTGCTCACAGACACCGCTAAACGCGTGCAGCATCGTCGAACAAATAACCTTCAGCAAATTCGTAGCAGTTTCTTATTGTGGTTTGACATGTTGTATGCCACTGAGCATCGATGGTAGCCTAGTTATGAAGACAAATCTTCTTTTGCAACAGGCAACGAAACATTGTAACAGTAATTCAATTAAACATGGGCCCTCGCTAGAAATTGAGGCTTTATTTATGCTGATTACGTAGCTTGTTAACTAGTTGAAGTTATTGAAAATAAGTATTTCTTCAGTTTAAATGAGAATTGTTCATCTTTAAAATGTGTGCAAATGGATCTACTTCTTGTGTTTAACAAGTTCACGTTACCTTGATTATTTAAAATTATATATTTGTAAAATGTATTAAACTTTGAAATTGATTCAAATTCAACTATTTAAAATATTTTTTTTCTGAATTAAAATTGAATAATAAACAAGAGCACTATAATTTGCCAGCTGTCTCTTGATCTGCATCTCAAATAAAGAGATTGAAGTGTGTGTGTGCGTGTGTGTGTGTGTGTGTGTGTGTGATGTGTGTACCTGTTTTTCT
>NW_015784686.1:0-1491 GCF_001515625.1 Sinocyclocheilus rhinocerous | reverse complement strand
AAATCATTTTAATATGCTGATTTGATGCTCAAGAAACATTTCTTACAATTATCAATGTTGAAAACAGTTCTGTTTATGTTTGTTGGAATAGTGATACATTTTTTTCAGGATTCTTCAATGAATGGAGTTCAACTGAACAAAGTTGATTTGAAATAGAAATCAGTAATCTTGCTGAAAAAAAAAATATTTTGAATGGTGGTTTATTTCTCACATACAACAGAAATGAAGTGTCAGCTGAGTTTTGGTACCTCTTTTTGCAATCATCTGTGGGCAGCCCAAATTCAGATCGATGGCATCGCAGTAATCCTGGGCAAGTAGAGCAGCCTGGATAAACACCTCAGGATCATTGGCACAGAACTGTATGGATATAGAACTGTAAATAACTCACACTCCATATGAACACTCTCTGTCACAGCATGGGGAATGGTGTGTGCATACTTGTGTTTACTGATGCCAAAGAGGACGGTGAGACCCACCTGTGTGATGAGGGGTCGGTCATCCTGGTTGAGCTCGTTATACAGGTTCTCCCGACGGTAGTTGGCATCCCTGACGAACACCTGGGCGTGCAGCATGGGCGTGTAGCAGAGCTCTGCGCCATGTCTGCGGCTCAGCAGCCTCCACGCGAGCTCGCTCTGGTCCACCATGGGCGCGACCACGTAGCGCGCACCCTTCAGAGTGCTCCTCCAGAACTCGAACCCACAGGGTTTCGTCATGCTGCCTACATAGCATAGGACGAAATCACAATGACTACTTGAAATCATAAATTCACATACATGCATACTATTTGCTAGCTTGTCTAAATTTGTTCAGCACCTAAAATTAACATAACACGTTAGTTTGATTAGCAGTAAGTTAATCTTGTATCTGTCAAGTACTAAACATTTCGGTAATGTGTTTCAGCAAAAGAAACTAAAGAGTCTGAGACCACGGAATGACTTGTGTTACATATCTGAAGGAGTAAACTGTGAAAAGGCAAACACATTGACAGAGTTTATATGTTAACTAGGAGATGCCATTAGCTGTCATTCTTTTAAAACGGATTGTATTGAGATGAGAGCACGCACTTACAGTAGCTTCAGATCCAGTCACAGACAGCAGCTCTATGCGGCACATGAACTGTTGTGTGTGTCGCGGTGAAATACATCCGTGAGGAAACAATAAACCTATTGATTTATTCCGGGGGTTATGACAACATATTACACCGCTTGGAATAACTTCTGAGTGGGTTGTAAATTATGTTTTTGTTAAAATGTAAAAACCAGTCATGTCGTCTTTGTAATGTATAGATATATGCTTTGTATATGATCGTGTTCGTATATACGCAAAATCCATGTTTGCGCCAGGTCAATCTAAAGGAATTCAGTAAGGCAATCTGGAATATAGAATCTTAAAAACCTGTTTTGTTTCGATTTTTCTCTTTCAACTATTACAGATTAGGTGAAATAGGTCTTAACAACCTGGAGCTTAACATGCTCAAAACTGTGGAGATGA
>NW_015784685.1:0-1471 GCF_001515625.1 Sinocyclocheilus rhinocerous | reverse complement strand
TTCAAAACATTTATGCAAAAAAAAAAAAAAAGATACACAGACATGCTGCTGCACATAGTTCAGTCATGAAACTTTAACGACACAGACTGATAGGTCCTTTACACGCAATCTGCTAGCGATCACATAATTTACTACATGGAACAATCTGATAGGCCTCTGCTGATTTTGCAGCCAATGAGCTTGCAGTTACTCTGAAACCCTCCACCTCCCCCAGCACCACCTGTCTAGATTCGCTACAAGATTTATGCAGTTCAGATATTATAAAGCCATCTTTTTTTTTTTTTTACTGATAATCGTCTCTGTCACTAGCTATGTTTATATCACCTTGTTTTTATGCACATTTTGAAGTATTGCATCAGAAACAAGTGATGGAAAAAAAATCCCTTTTTTTGAAAAAGGTTTATGCTCGCTTGAGGTGGTTTTTGACTTGTGCGAAAAAGAGTTAATGTGAATAATAGGAGATGGAAACACATTTACCGAATAAATTCCTCCATACGCATCAAAAAATGCATCTGACTTTGTGCGATGAGATGGCATAACTTGCCTAACCAGCGAACTGATCTCATTGCACAGCACCTGAAATGTTGTTATGGGCATTCTGAAATGCCTGAGCCAAAGTATCTTTGTATAATTGCCTCCCAGAACTGTCTTTGTATAATTGCCCATGACTGTGTTCCCAAACAGCAGTGACGAGTCATCATGGTAAATTGACATGCAACATCTTTGGTTCTCACATCTGCGTGGTCAAAAGTGGGCAAGCTCAAAATGTTTAGACCCCGTTTACACCTGTATTTAACGTAGTCTATTTGTGATCAGACTGACAAAAATGCATCTTAATACCAAGTGTAAACAGGGCCTATCAGACAGCTTTAGAAGACTTTAAATATGATGCATGATGAGTCGCATGGACTATTTTTTGTTGCTTTTTTTGTTATTTTGGAGCTTGACAGTCTGGGCATTTTGAGATGCGTCTCTACATTTGTGTTCCATGTAAAACAGAAAGTGATACAGGTTTGGACTGACAAGAATATGAGTAAATGATGAGGGAAATAAAATATTTTGGTTATTTTATCCTCAGTATGTGAAAAATCTTTTTTGATCAGCAATGCTCTGAACATGAGGGACGACACACGTCTCAATCTTCTGGAAGATGGGACCCTGATGATCCAGGACACGCGGGAGACAGACCAGGGCGTGTATCAGTGCATGGCCAAAAACGTGGCTGGAGAGGTGAAGACTTCAGAGGTCACCTTGCGATACTTCAGATCACCATGTGAGTGTGATAGGGTCCTGTAGGCAGTGACTATTCAACAACATTTTTTTGTGTAGCATTAAGTTTGAAACAAATTATACTCAGAAATTGATGAAATGATTACAGTGAAACGACAAGTAACATACTGAATTAGAAAAAAAGAAATTGGTGTAGGATTTATTTTTAAAGGGGTCATATGATGCGATTTCAAGTTTTCCT
>NW_015784684.1:0-1491 GCF_001515625.1 Sinocyclocheilus rhinocerous | reverse complement strand
TTCCTGGATATTGAGAAAGCATATGATTCTTTGTGGAAGGAGGGAGTAATGGTTAAAATTTTTGATTTAGGAGTTAGGAGTTAAAGAATGTTTAATTGGATAAATTATTTTTTAATTAAAAGAACAATTCAAGTAACGTAAACTGTTAAAACGTAATAATAATGGAGTGTGTTATTCATCGAACTACAAAAGTCATCGTGTTTTCTGAGCTGTTGGAAGCTGGAGTTTCATCTTTATCTCTTAAATCAACTCTTAATAACAAGGACTATGAAACAACAAAGGCTGTTGTAAAATACTTACACCTCACTGGACTTTGAGAGAATTTAACCTCTAGGCGGAGTTCTTCAGATGGACTGAGGAGGGCAGCAGTACGCCTTTGATGCGTCTAGTCTGCCGCAAAGCTTAGAAGAAGAAGAAGAAGAAGATAAGCCACAACATTGCGCAGTCTCTGGTTGTAAAAACGGCCGAAATTTAACTTCTTGAAGAAATTAGAGAAACTTTCACAGGTAAGAATGTGTTGATTTGTGTTTTTAATATGTATTAACTCAACACTATATGTTTTTAAACTGTAGTGCCTTTTAAATGTCGTGTTAGCTAATGGCTTCAGCGTCTTGTATTGTGTTTAGCAAAATTGTCTGCTGAAGTCTATTGCAGATATAGATATTCACACATGCATAATAACCAAAGTCCCTAAAGTGTTTGGTATAACTAGGGTTGCAGAAATACTCGCTCTCGGGTGGTCATGGAGCTGCTTTGACCGTTCCAATATGGCGGACGGCCATAGAAAGAAACCGCTAATAATAATAATAGGCATCTACCTATACATATCTATATTCCTTTAGATGTCGCCATTTGTTTCCTTTTTAACCACATGAATTTATGAGTCCATCGTGATTCAGGAAACGACTCTAAACCTGCTGTTTATCAGACTGAGTATTTATCATTTAGAGGATAAATCTGACTACGTTTGTAGTCATAAATTTGACTACTGACTACGAAAAAGCGACTTTATGAACTGGTTTGTTTTAGTGAATCTAAAACGCTTCTTAGCGGTCATAAATGAATCCTAAATTATTAATTGTTTCATGTCCATTTTAAAAATAATATTCAAATCAATGTAATTGAGTAAAGATTACAACGCTTAAAGACTGGATTGTGTCATTCAATGGTATTTTATATCAATTATTACCACATTTTTGTTCGTCTTACGTACCATAGTAATGTTCTAGATTCAGTTTTGTTTTAAAAACATAGTTTTTTAACTCCTCTGTTTACTTGTAAAATATTACGCAACAGTCTGAAACACACAAGCAACCAGCCCTCATCAATATTCTTTCAGCTTCATCTGTTAAAAGAGCTCCATTGACTCCTTCATTGAAGCCATTCATGAGAGTTTAAATACTGGAGAATATTCCCATCTTCCCACAGCTGAAGAAGAAGCAAGCCGGAGGAATTACTCCAGGAGAAACTACCGACATACTGTTGGAAAGA
>NW_015784683.1:0-1491 GCF_001515625.1 Sinocyclocheilus rhinocerous | reverse complement strand
TTTTTATAAACAGCTCATTAGCAGTTTCATTGTTGTGAGCACATAAACAGCTTCACCCTAAAATTAAAACAGCAAGTTTGATCATGACAGGGCATGTAGGCTGAACAGTGATCCATATTTCACACCTCCCAAAAGAGTTGAAACATAACACAAATAAACAAAGCCCCCTATCTATCAACACCAGCATAGTCTCTTGAGCCGCTTTACCTTTAAATTACAGTCCAAGTGTCCACAGCACAACGTGGTGCCCATCCCAGAGGGCCATTTGTTGAAAGTGCAGTGCCTTCACTTAAATGTCAAGCGTCTTGTTTTGAGGTTGGGTATCATAGAGGATTAATGGTATAGGTCAGTGTCAGGTTTTGTATTTGATTGAATGTACATTCTGTTAAAAAAACTGCATCACACACATACACACAGATTCACACATGTGCACTGAGAGTCTAGTCAGAAGATCTTGTATATTGTAGTCTAAAAACGCAATTTATTTTCTTTCCCCACAAAACAAAACGGCATCCTATTTCAAAAAATAGGGACTTGCAGCTACATTTTGGAAAGCCACTGAAGCAGAACCCTGTTCTAGTTCTCACCCGTGGATATGTTGGTAATTGAAAATCAGAGCGTGTGTAAATTGCCCCTCCTGTCCATGCGCCACAAAACAAGCTGCCCTCACAAACACATGAGCAGCTTTAAATGCACCACAGCCGCTTTATATACACAGATTTTTTAGCAAGAACATAATTGTTAGACACTTGTTTGGTTACTTTTATTATGCTGTTATATTATTGTTCCAAATTGTGGAATATATCAGTATTTAAATGACAAAACAAACACACATATAGAAATGTCACATCTAGGTCACTTAAAACAGTCCAATAAAAGCATAAACAATGATAATTGCATGGCTCTCAGGAATGCTTTATTCTGATTGGTCAGTCGTGACATTCTAAAGTCAGATTCTTGCATAGTAAAATGAATTAAACTGAAAATAAAATAAATATTTCTGGTTACAATGTAAGCGGAATAAAGTACAATTAGTCAACCATTATTGCAAAATGAACCCTTTTAGGCTAATGCTTGATCACCCCGTTGGGGTTCATTTTCTGATAATGACTAATTGACTGTGCATTATTCTTTACATATTTGTCTAAATTACATATCTTTAATTAGTATTTTGATCAATGGGAAAACATATCACATATTCAATAAAATATCTTCAAAAACATTTAACATAATGCGAAGAAATGCAGATAAAATGCATAAAGGTATAAAAAAAAAAGAGGTTTTCTTTCCAGATCAAAGTCACTTTAAAGCCAGTGACATGCAATTATGTTACAGTGACATTTTATGAGATAAAATCTGATAACAATAGTATAATGGTGATTGGTGATAAGTGGTGATTGGCTCTTTTAAATGTAAGGCGGGACTACAGTCACCATATTATGTGTTATTACATATCAATGAAACATAACACTCTCTCTCTCTCCCTCCCTC
>NW_015784682.1:0-1490 GCF_001515625.1 Sinocyclocheilus rhinocerous | reverse complement strand
TTATATAATTTTAAATAAACCTTGCTAGGTGTGCTGTGTTAAGCTAACAGACTTGTTATAGCACGTGTGTATCACTGCTGTTTTGTTAGTTTTGATTGCTTCTTCATCTGTAAGTCACTTTGGAATAAAGCATCTGCTAAATGACTAAATGTGAATGTAAAAATACTTTTATAATGCATTATACATTAAAGTGTTACTATAATTATTTTAAAGGAAATAAATTATTTTTTAATTAATTGAATTAATTAAAAATAAATCAATTTAATTAAATAAAAGAGTAATAAAGTTTTCAGTGTCAAAGAGCTTCAAAATTGTGATGTTTAGAGTTTCTGTGCCATATACAGATACTGGCTGTTGTTTTGATCTGTATTTGGATAACTCAGAACAGATCACCTGTGAGAAGCTGTTTATGAGGAGAGTAAATAAAGAACGGTTGTTTCTATAAGTTTTGTATAGTATTTTCTTTACTGTTTAATTCAAAATCTTTGTCTAAAGAGGGTAATATTTCATGTATTTGAGATCTGAGATGCAGGAACAGTGAAGAGAGAGAGAGGGAAACATCGCCGTCTAATCAGCCAATGTTGAGTTTGCGTGAGTTTTCTGCTGTTTGCATCTGTGTTGTCTGGTGGATCCAAATAAAAGAGTAAATGTGTGTGTGTTTGAGGTAAATATATCGCGGCCTCGCAGCGTCCGGACGGCTCGTGGAGGAGACCGCGGCGCGTGAAGGACGGATTCGTTCCTCAGGAGGAGGTCCCGGTGTAAGCTCCACCGCCGCCACCCCTCGCTCTGTGCATGTGTGC
The DNA here is from genome assembly GCF_001515625.1 of Sinocyclocheilus rhinocerous. Classification (NCBI taxonomy): domain Eukaryota; kingdom Metazoa; phylum Chordata; class Actinopteri; order Cypriniformes; family Cyprinidae; genus Sinocyclocheilus; species Sinocyclocheilus rhinocerous. The sequence goes on along the minus strand of NW_015784682.1, from coordinate 690 downwards.
GCTCCGCTAACACGCTTCTCTCTGTCTGCAGCTATGAGAACAAGTACGTCAAGTTCTTCAAGAGCAAACCCGAGCTGCCGCCTGGCATGAGCCCCGAGGACGAGACACAGAGCGACGCCGCCGCACTCTCCAAGACCGCCAAACGCAACATGAAGCGCAAAGAGAAGCGCAAACAGCAGAGTCCGCAGGAGGCCCCGAGCGCGGAGCTGGAGCACATGAGCCTCGCCGCAGAGGAGCAGACCGCCAGCGACTCGACAGAGAAGGCCAAGAAGATGAAGAACCTGCGGAAGAAGCTGCGGCAGGTGGAGGAGCTCCAGCAGAAGGTGGACTCTGGAGAGCTGAAGACCCCCAGCAGGGAGCAGCTGGACAAACTGAGCCGGGGCCAGGCCTTACGGGACGAGCTGAGGCTGCTGGAGGCAGATCTCTGAGTGTTTGTTCGTCAGTTCAAGCTGTAACCACTTCATTCTTGTGTTTTATACATCATGAAGAAACATGGCGGCGTCCTGCGCTCTGGACTCTAGATGCGGGTCGTCCAGAACTCGCACGAGCGCAGACGTCAGGCCATAGCTTACAGACTGATGGACTGTGCTGTCGTCGTTTTTTACCATCGTAGTGCATAACAGCATGAAGTTATGATGTGTAGGCTTGTGTTATATTAAACATGGCATAACAGTCTTCCTGTTTGATGTC
>NW_015784681.1:0-1490 GCF_001515625.1 Sinocyclocheilus rhinocerous | reverse complement strand
TTTCACAATTTCACTATTTTTACTGTATTTTTGGTCAAATAAATGCAGTCTTGGTGAGCAGAAGAGACTTTAAAAAATAATAATAATAAAATCTTACCAACCCCAATGATAGTGTATATGTATATTAATAGGCCTGGCCTATTATCAGGCAATATTTGAGTATATTATGAGTTAATATTGTTAAAAATGTATGCATATTTAATTTCATCAATGTTCTACATGTCTCTAGATATCAGCATTGGCCTCAGAAATACCCATATCAGCTGGAAGAAATACAGATTCCGGTACAGTTCCGTAAAACAGGATGTATAAAACCGATTCCAAACCTTTTCTGATATAAATACAAGCCAATCAAAGTCTTGGCTGATTCCATCATGTCGTCATCCTGTTCAGCAAATACCGCAGACACCCAGGAGCAGCTGTGAGCGTCTGGAGACATCAGAGTCCCGTGACGCTGGAGGAACGACATGAGCTCTGTTAAATACCCACGGACCTCAAAGTCACTCTGAGATCCTGAAAACGACAGGAAAGACATGTATTATGAAAGGATGTGTCGCCCTCTGCTGTTGCACATGATTAAATGACGCGTTTCATTCTATAAGAGCTATGGTGAAGCACTTAGAAAGATTCCAACATGTCAGTTGTACACCCAAACAAAGGTTGAATCTGAAACTGCATCATTTCCTACTATATAGCAGGCAAAAAACAGTATGTGAGCAGAGTAGTATGTCTGAAAACAGTGGGCAAAAAGTGCCTGGATGACCTAACTGTTTCTGGCGAGATTTTGAAGTGTGTATCTGATGGACACTTTACTGTCCCCTGAGGCCACAGGAGAGGATTTGCAACACAACTGATGCAGGTCGGTCACATGACAACATGTTAAATGTAGTACGTCCGGGTTACATTCACACTATACAGAACAAACGTACTTTTCAATGGTTGCTAATTAACTACTTGTTCAAAAGAAGGACCTTCTCAGAGAGCATGTGATTTTGGACGAAGCCAAAAATTATTACAGTCGGGTGATTCACAAATACTTTGCAAATCAGTGCATCTGAATCATTCAAAAGACGCGATTCTTTCGTGAACAGGACATAAATACTGTGGTGGCACCAGTGTTTTAGTATTATGTATGTACTTTTATAGTATATATTAATATTTTGAACTAGTTTTTATTTTTTTGTATTTCCAGTTTTTATTTTTTGTATACATTTTTGTAATTTTATGTGCTTTTGTCAGTATTATTACTTTTATATATATTTCTATTTAGCTTTTATTTATTTTTATTTTAGTTTGTTGTTTATTTTATGTTTATTTATTTTGTTGTTATTTTAGTTTGTTGTTTAGTTTGTTTGTTTTAGTTAAATAATTTAGTATTTCATTAGTATTTTTTGTATTTCAATTAGTTTGCTGAAGTTATATATTCAACAAACATGTGTTATACAGTATATTCTTATGTTATATATAACATATGTGAACGTGTTATATAT
>NW_015784680.1:0-1486 GCF_001515625.1 Sinocyclocheilus rhinocerous | reverse complement strand
CTAATATGCTGATTTGCTGCTCAAGAAACATTTATTATTATTAATTAAAAACAGTTGTCCTGCTTAATATTTTTGTGAAAACTGTGATACTTTTTTCTCCACATGATTCTTTGATGAACAGAAAGTTCAAAAGAACAGCATTTATTTTTAGTAACATTATAAATATCTTTACTGTCACTATCGAATTGAATGCATGTTTGCTCAATTAATGTATTAAATGTATTTAATTTTTTATGTATTAAAAATTCTTGTGAAAAGTATAGCATATATAAAGATTATTTACATTATAATGAGTCTGTTCTACTTTTGATTTTTTTTCACTATTAATATTCTGAGGCGAATCATGTGACACCTGTTAGGTTTTTATTGAATGTACATCCTTTCACAGGTAAATACTACATAACATATCTTATATTTTTTTGTTGTCTTCATATCATTACTATCTTATATGATTTTTGATTTTTCATCATTACATAAATTTTGTAATTTAAATTTCGGAATTCATATTTTACTGGTGTACGGACTGTGGTGGAAAAACATTTTTATCATGAACTCATTACTGTAATGCAAAAAAAAAAAGATATAAGAATATATAATTTAAGTGGTAACGTTTTATATTTCCTTTGCCTTTAATTTCTGTTCATTTAAATATAAATTGAGTCTGGAATCTTTCTTTTTCAATTGTCATGGATATAATGTAACAATGCAAAATAAGATAATGGTCCTAAAATATGCATTGATTATATATGCACATTATAAAGGTGTATATCATTTTCTTTATGCAAAATAGAACTACCTTTCTTGTCCCTATTTTCTATTTTTGGGGTTTGGATGTTCATGAGATTCACCCTCTAATAGTTGAAATTCACACTGTACAGTAAAGTCTCACTTGAGTAGGTTTTCAGAGGAGTTATGTTATGACTACATTTACTGGAGTACAATAATTCAGCGCTCATTCCACCAACATTGTTGTGTAATATCTCACACATTCTTCACTGTAGCCGCTTAAAATCTCTCACTCTCACTTCACACTGCCTCTCCAACAAGCTCCTTTACTCACACACTCACTCGATTCAAAGCATAAACGTTTAATAATTGGTCGCTAATCACGGCTGATTTCGCACAGTCATAGTAGCTTGACTAGCGCTAATGCCCGCTATGATAGTATTAGGAGTTGAAATACGCATTGTTAAATCGGTGAGAAAACGTATCTTCTGACACTGACGGTGTATTGTGTTTAATGTCATTGAAATGAACTGTACCTTTCCTTTGCATCAAGGAAAGCTTTAGCAAACGGATTGTGTTTTATCTTCAGTGCAGTTATCTGTGAAGGGAAGAGCAGAGGATTGTGAGCATAAAATATATCTTGTACAACATTGGTGAATCAATTATTGTACATACAAGCATTACACTTAGCATTCAACAAAACAAACAAGTAGGTTCTTCTTAAAGGCAGGGTATGTGATTTTTCAAAAACACTTTAGAA
>NW_015784679.1:0-1490 GCF_001515625.1 Sinocyclocheilus rhinocerous | reverse complement strand
GGAAACACAACGAGAGAACGTGAGTGTCTGCTTCTTTTTTTTATTATTATTTTACTAGTGAAGTGGTCTGACATGTGACTAAAAACAGAGTGAAATTCAGTCAGCCAAACTGTTATTTCATCAAGGCTTTTCCAGCTGTGTCCCTTGTGACCCAGCCATTTTTGACAGCAATTAAAAACAGCAAAGGAAGAGAGAAAAGGCATGAATTGCCACCACAGGATATTTGATCTTTGAAGTGTAGATTCATTTCCTAATTCAGTTTGACAGTATGGTCAAAACCTTAGGACATTGGCAGTTGTGTTTAAATTTGTGTCAGCGTTTCAATCCAAAACACACACTTAGACACAAAAAAATATTATTCGGCTATAGTCTGTAGGCCGTTGGCATTCTGTCTGATTTATGTGCTGGAAATTATTTTAAAAAGTGATCCATATTTTGTGTACAACCTCATTTGTGCATAACATTTCTAAAAATCATGACACTCATGAAATAACATCATATACCTTGATATTTGTAATTAAATTGATGATCCAGTAAGCAGAAACTAAATTTACTCAAGGAAATTTTTTATGAAAGATATTTATGAAATGTGGTCAATAAAATATAAAGCACAGAATTAAAGGTCTGAAATTATAGAATCTGTAGCTGGTACTTTGCTATTGAAGAACTATGTATTCTCTGACCGGAATCACACGAAAAGACCATAGGTCAGACTTTGTGCTTTTGCCAGTAACCCTTTAGGTTGCGGTGCTGGCTTTGCAGAATTGTGCTATGTTCCCAAACATTTCTGGTTGTGGAACAAAAAAGAGCACTCTAATATTTGCTGTAATGACTGACTGTTAGATGACACTGCACTGATGCACACTGGCATTGAGCTTGTTACATAAATAAAGCCTACAGCAAGGCTGTTGTAAGTTCTTCATGAGCCGAGAAGGCAATAAACCCTCTCGCTCTTCTCTGTTTTAGCGGTACACAATATGAATGTCAATATAAAATGTATTTTAAACAGCATTAAACAGTAGGAAGGCTCAGGAAACAAAAAACAACCTTTGAAACAACTACTTTTCAGTCAGCTATATAAATGTCATATAATAGTAGCATTATTTTGGTCCTTTCCATTCAGCCTTCATATAATATGTGATAGAACACCTCTTCTTGAAAATAAACATGTGGAGACAGTCTAGCTCGAGTGAAAAAAAAGAGTGGGTTTTGGGGGAAAATAAAACGGCAAAAGTGGTGTCTTTGTATAGAAATTTGCTTACAGAAGGAAGCAGCAAAGATCGCCCAGCTAGCACTTTACAGTCCATCCCACTATTCTACCCTCTTTCCAATTATAGGCTAATTTTACACTTCAAACTGCACTGTCATGCAGTAAATGAAAATAAATAACCTCTGTTTAAGAAAAAAGGTTATTATTTTGACAATTCTATATTTTCCCTCTTGGAGACAGTATATATCACCTAAACCAATGATTACCTTCACCGGATGGG
>NW_015784678.1:0-1490 GCF_001515625.1 Sinocyclocheilus rhinocerous | reverse complement strand
GTTCATTTGTCTGTGTTTATATTAAAGGCCAGGAACATACTTTACCTGTGCATGTATGCATAAGCTTGGTCAACGCATTACAAGTGTGCATTCCTGTCTTTGATGCAACGATGCACAAAATTAAGCTTTGCATTTGTGTACTTGAATGCAATATGTTTTTGGCCTTAAAAGGTGTCTCTTGGTTTTGCAGGATGCTTTTTTCTACTCGCTGGTATATGACCCTCAGCAGAAGACTCTGCTGGCTGATAAGGGAGAGATCAGAGTGGGAAATAAGTACCAGGCTGACATCACTGACCTCCTCAAAGAGGGTAAGACGTCTCTTCGTCTTATTGAGTTAGACATGGTCAAAGCTCTGAGCTCTTCAGATGAGGCCATTAACCCACCACATATTTAACAGCTGTTTTCTCATCTTGTATTTCTCTTCATCTCTCCTCGTATTAACATTTACCAAAAATCTTAAGCAGCACAACTGATAATAAGTAATGTTTTTTGAATAGCAAATCGGCATATTAGCATTATTTCTGAAGAATCATGTGACACTGAAAACTGAAGTAATGGCTGCAGAACATTTTGCTTTGAAATAAATTACATTTAAAAAAATATATTTAAATACTTCTAAATTGTCCAAATGTTTTAGTGTTACTGTTTTTATTATAATATTGCTTCATTTTTAATCAAATAAATGCAGCTTTGTTAAGCCTTGTCGAGACTTCTTTTAAAAAATCCTAATTATTCAACACTTTTCTATATTGGTGGTTTTTAGGGATTTGTTTTAAATAATAAAAGACTTTATTTAATGCAACACAAGCATTTTTAAATATATACTGGTCGCTGATTACTGTTCAGTTACATTGAAAAGGAACTGGAGCTTTCAAGCTTTGCAAATTATTCAGATCATTGAGAAACCAAGCTCGCTTTTCCCAAAAGCATCATAAACATAAGTAGATAATAGAAACCATCGCCACCCATTGCTTTTTAGAAAACACAGCTTAGATTGGTATAATGTGTGAACAAATCATTTAGAGTAGTTTGTGTGAACTGAATCAACGGATTTATTGAAAAGATCCAAGTCAAAGGAACAGTTTGTTCATGAATCACCCTAATCAATTACAGAGAGGAATATTGTTTCACTTGTAAATGTATCACATTATGAAAGTAAAATGCCATTTTATAATGAGTTTACATGATTTGACACAACATTTACTGTACATAGAATAGACTCCAAAATAAACTGAATTAGAAGAATGTTATCCATTAAAAAGCAGGCGAAGCGGATAAATACTTGTTACTTGGCCAAGCATGGCATGAATTCAAAATGGATCATTTTAAATTTTTATTACATCATTATACATCATTTTTTTAATGTATGCACCCTTATAATCTTGACTAAAAATATTGACATCCCCTCCCCTCGCAATGACGTCACTTCTCTCTAATGACGTTTGCACTGGGCCGGGTGGGACAATAACCCCCATCCCCACCCCCCCACC
>NW_015784677.1:0-1490 GCF_001515625.1 Sinocyclocheilus rhinocerous | reverse complement strand
GGGCGGGCCGCCCCCCTAAAATAATGGCAGGGGAAACACTGGATACCAAGAAGTGAGTTCAGTCAGGACAGAGAGCTGTATACTTGACTCTTCGCCTAAGGCGCTGGTAATGTTTCTGCTGGATCAAATCCAGCACTAGTGCTCTATGGCATACTAGCCTACAATGATTATATGTGTCAGCCTTGTTGTTGCAATGATCTGTTTTCCCATTGATTGAGAGGAGAGAGCGAGAGCTTAGGGTGCTATTCATAGTACGTGTTTGAAGTATCGGCAGAAATAGACGTAAAAACCAAGGCAGGTTCTTCTTTTGTCTGTCCTGCCAGATTATTTACTTAGAGTGTTTTTTGAAGTCATGATTAAGGTGAACGATGGCCTCATTTTTCGAGAATGGTGAGGCTCACACGTCAGCATCCTAAACTGATCGGCCGGGACTTGCTGGATCATTTCATCCCCATTTTGCGTACAAACATGAATTAAGGCGGTAAGACACACTCTGGAAAGAAAATGAGATTTTTAATCTGCTCTTTTCAAGTCATTATACCCGTTTTGGACACTGATGGTTCCAATGGCTAAATGGATTGGATGTTGTTGGGCAGGGTAAGTCAGGCTACAGCTGGATCTCTGCCTGCTTGGTAGATTGGACTCTCTGCTTGACTAGCTCCCTCTCTGATGTCTTGCCGTGGATCATCTGCACCCTGACAGTGTGGTCCATCTGCCCTGGACTGGCCTTAGAGGCTGTCAGTTCTGTCAGACTGCTAGAAGCTGTAGATGGTTGTCTGTAAGATGCAGCTCTCTCTCACCATTCCCAGATTGTCCTCAGTATGGTATATGATGCACAGCAGTGATTAATGAAGACGGAACATCACGTCTGGGCCTTGGCTGAGCATGTAACACACATGCTCCAGACATGTTGGAGTGCTTAGATGAGTGAGACAGGTTCAAATTTGCCTTGTCCAAAATTAATGTAGAAATAGAAATAATATTTTTGTACATTTTAGTCTGGATTTCTAACAAAATGCCTGGTAGACTAGAGTCTGTAGCATACTAGAGGCTATAAGATTGTATAAAATTATTGTTTCATCTTTTTTTAAATCATATCTCCAAATATTTTTTTTTTCTTTTAGATGTCAGGTTGGCTCTTGCTATTTCCTTGGAAGTATTTTTGAAATATTTTTTTCTGGTTTTGTTTTGCACTTCAAAGGAACAAAGCTGTGAGGTACAAGAAGCCCAAAGCCACTTTTAAATTCAGCACACCTCAAATAATCCCAGCCTTGATTAACCCTGTCCCCATCATTCACTCTGATTGTACCTTCATCCGCAAAATCACACTAGGAAGGGCCTGTGTTTTCACAGAAAGCTAGACGCGAATTTTGTCAAGGACTCACTGTGTTAAGTGAAACCTTATGTTCACACATCAAACAAACGCCTAATCATCAGTGATTTGAAGACAGATACATAATACTCACACTCAGTCAAACCCAATTACATAT
>NW_015784676.1:0-1490 GCF_001515625.1 Sinocyclocheilus rhinocerous | reverse complement strand
GGTGCTGGATAAGGCCTCAGGACTGGGCCGAGGAGTGGTGCTGGGAATCATCATCAAACCTCTCTGTCAGCTACTGCCTCTGTGACGTGTTCACATGCAAAACTTTTGATTTCTCCGGAGAAACTTTGTTCCCTCAAAAGTTTTGCGTCTTATGAGAAACTGTGCGTACATTTGTAAAACGTTTGCATTCTCCCCAGAAACTCTGCATTCGCTCGCATAACTTATGACACAAAAACAGCAAACACAGTCATTAAAATGTCATTTTTTTCTCATATTTTTTCCTCGACCATGTGCCCTTAGGGGCTCCAGTTCTGCTCAGTTTTACCTTTATTTTTACAATGCTAGGAAACTAATGCACTTGCTAGTATGATCTGAGCTATGTGTTTTACCATAATCAAAATTTATATAATGTCAACATAAAACTATACATCCAGTCATAAAGTAAAAATAAATTGTAAATAAATAGATATTTTGAGTTGCCTAAAGAAAGTTCCTGCTCTGTTACACAGATCATGATGCTTGTGCTGTTTTTAATTGTGTTGTGAGTATTTACTGTATATGATTTACTGTTTATGAAACTTTTAAATAAACATATTATAGTAGTGTAAATCACTGGATGTGGACTTAACAGATAACAAGAAAAGATTCATAAAAGTACAGAAATATAGAATTCCAGAGGCAAATTTTAATAGAGAATGTCGGTTTTGATTTTTTTTTTTTTTTTATGTAATAATTGTTTATAAAAATTGGTATATTTTCATCTGATTAATAAAAATCTAATCACAAGTGATTTGCCAATATTTAAATTGTTTTGTTGGTTTAAACTTAGTACTATTATGGTATATTTTAGTATTATTTATATTCTGTTATTGTATTTTGAATTATTTTCATTTATACATTTTCAATTTATGTTTTAGTAATGTCGTGTACTTTTATCATTTTTATTAGATTTTGGGTTTTTTCTATTTTCTATATTTCTATTTAGTTTTTTTTTAGTTTTTTTATTCCGTTTTAGTTTCAGTAATTTTAGTACTTCAACTTTCAGGTACAGTTGCCAAAGGCAACATTTTTAATTTCCATTTCAGTTTTTTTGATTTTCATCTAATATTTTTATTTAATTTAATTTCAATTAACAAAAATGATTTATAATTGTTTTAATTTGAGTTATCAATAACAGCACTGGTCATTGTTGTCACACTATGGGGTGAGTAAATCACAGAGGGAACCCGTTGGACACTGACTTAAGAAGAAAATTATTAAATTACAAAGTAAAAAAATGTGTTATACATATTTAAAATGTGTTATAGGTTATTTAATGGCTTTTCAGGTTCAACACAGTAAAACAAATGTGGAAACACAAAACAATTCTTAAACAAGCAGTAACTATACGGGTAATATATACAAAATAGCAAACCATTCTTTTGGATAACAGAAATCATAATAAATGAACTGTATAAACAACACGTGACAGACTGCCCCTATCAGCCTTT
>NW_015784675.1:0-1490 GCF_001515625.1 Sinocyclocheilus rhinocerous | reverse complement strand
ACACCAGAACCACAGACTCTGGACTTTATAAACTGCAGATCATCATCGGCAACAGCAGCAGTTTCAGTATCACCAGAGTGAAGAGATTCAATGTTACTGTCTCTGGTGAGTATAATTCAGTCATTCGGTGCATTTTCTTTGAGGAATTAAAACAAAACTTAAATAAGTCAACTCAGTAAGTGTTTGGTTTGTGGGCTGTTTAAAAAAGCAAGCTTTCACTCAAAAACACATTGACTAATGTTAGTAACATACCAAGTATGATATCAGTCATTTTTCCTGTGGCTTGTTTCCTGTTGAGTTCACAGTGATGTGATGTTTTAACTGCTGTTGCTAAAAATAACAGACGGCACCATTCATCAGTTAAATCAATGCCATACAATTTTTGACCAAAAGTAGAAATATGTAAATATCAGTCAAAAGTATTGTTAAATACTGGATGGATTTCCATTCCCTCTATAGTAACAATGACTGTCTGTCTTTATCTGTTTCAGATTCAGGGTTGTCTTCAGCTGCTGTAGCAGGAATAGTTGTTGTTGTTCTGCTTGTGGCTGCAGCTGTAATTGCTGGTTTGATTTACTGTCGCCGCATGAGATATAGAAGAGCACCACAGCATGTAAGTCACGATGTAGTCAAAAAATGGTCACAACTCCCAAATAAACTAAATAGGAATTTTAAAAAATAAAATAAAACAGTTCAAAATTTTCAGAGAGCAAGTTTCTTAAAAGAAAATGGCAATACAACAGTTCAAACATTTTAGATGTGGTATTAAAATCACAGTACTTCAGATTTGTATTGCTGAAATACACAGGAGATGACAGCTTGATGCAGTTTTAGACAGTTTTAAATATTTAGGGAAAGTTAACATTTTGTGTTGTTGTGGTTTGTGTAACTGACACATCTGTTACTTTTACCATTTATGAATCTGTGTTATTTTTTATTTGATTTATTTTTTACAGGAGAATGATGCTAAGAAAGACATTGCCTTGAGGGACACAGGACATCCTTAAATCAGTCTCAGGCTGAAGCGGCCTAAAAAAAACTATGTATCATCATTTATAATTGATACTTTCATTTAAAGGGACACTAAAGAGAATCCGGGGGGAAAAACTGGAGAGAAGAGGATCTGCTGAAACTGTCTTCAGAGTAATTGTGTCATGAGTCCAGGTTTTCAATTTAAATGTAAAAACTGATTTGTTAGAATTTTTTTGTTTTTATGAATTCAAACATTTAGACTTACACAGTGAGCAATAATGTAAGAAACGAAACAACACATCACTATGAATAGATCAGCAAGTGCTTTATGTTCTTCAGCATATGCATTTTTCAAAGCTGCTGAAGTGTTCTAGACAGGAATAATGAGCAATTATTTCTTTCTTATCTTTTGCACAAAGACATAACAACACTAATCTGTTATGACATAAGTGGTTTTGTCTTGCCTGTTCACATCCTCTTACAACTAAGACAATGATTGCATTTTCCACAATTGCCTC
>NW_015784674.1:0-1487 GCF_001515625.1 Sinocyclocheilus rhinocerous | reverse complement strand
AGATAGATTAAATCACTTTTTATGGTTCACAGGAAATCTAGAGTCAGGTTGAGTGCACTGCATTATAGGATACAGTAGCACACAGTGTACTGTTGTTTAGTGCACATTTTGGTAAATGTAGTCTGTAGTCATCCTGGTACTCTACACATACAGAAAACTAACATACTTGGCATAGTACACAGGCTGAGTATATGGTGGTCCAGTGCGGGGTGCTCACTGACCCCCTCTGCTGGAAAGGGGACACTGGGAATGGGAACCTTTTCTGGACAAGCATCCCATTTACAGAACAAATTAAAATAGTGCTATAAAACAGATTTGAATGCTCTGTCATTTGCTAGCATGTTTTGAACGTCAGATAATAAACAGTCCATCAAGCTATTGTTCAGTTACTAAGATAATGACCATCTTAATGTAGATTTTATGGTGATTTTAACCCTATAACATATACAAAAACACGCTTTATAAACCCTATAACGCGCTTTACAATAAGCTTCCATTAGTTAATGCTGGTTAGCTGTATTAGTTGTAACCTGAATTAACAATGAAAAATACTTCTAAAGCATTTATTCATCTAAGTTAATATCAATGTCAGCATTTACTATTAAAATAATCATCTGAATGAATGAATGAATGAATGAAATAATAATCTGGATTCGAGATGGTTATCATTATTAACTATTTTTAACAAAAATAAAAAAATAGCATAAAAAATGTATTGCTTATTGTTAATTAATGTTATTAATGCAGTAACATTAACTAATTGGAGCTTATTGTCATATTTTATTAATTTTATGTCATAATTAGGACTTTTTCTAACTTTTTTTATGTCATAATTATGATTTACCAAAGCATAATTTTTTATGTGGCAGAAATGGACTTCTTTGATAAATACGATTATTAGATATTTAAGAGTTTTGTAATTAAATGCAAAGCTGCTGTTTAACAATTGTGACCCTGGACCACAAAACCAGTCTTTTAAGTCATAATTATAAAAAAAATAAAATTATTAATTATTAATTATTAATATATAACAATTGAGATTTACCAAAGCATGATTTTTTTTTTCTAATGTGGCAGAAATGGTAAAAAGAAGCAGCTCTGGATTGTACAATAATGTTTTATTATGCGTCAAGTTCTGTGGCTATATTTTTTGTAATGCAATCCAAATTTATATGCAGCTCAAATATTTGTTGATGCTTCTAACTTCAAAAACAATCCTCAAATAAAAAAAGATATGATAACATCCATGATTTGGTTTTATATAGAGAGATGTTTTTTTTTTTTGCGTGATCACTTATGATTTATGTCTCCATGTTATGTATTTAAATTTTTATAATAATTAATAAATCAAGCAAATAAATAAATAAATAAATAAAATAAAATAAAATAAGTATTTCACATGAACATTTGAAAAACTTTAAGGCTGCTTTCAATCTTTGTACAAAAATACAATTGTGACCCTGGAGCACAAAACCAGTCTTAAGTGT
>NW_015784673.1:0-1490 GCF_001515625.1 Sinocyclocheilus rhinocerous | reverse complement strand
GAGCTTAACCTTTGAACCGAGAATATTCCTTTCAAAAGAACCCGATCATCCTGCACTGGTCACTGTATGTTTGTTGCTGCGTGCAACCAGGAAGGACGATTCGAGATGAAGTTGTCTATTTATAGTCTTTGCATTATTTTACTGTGAATAAAAAAACATTTCTTTATTCCCAAACCTAACTTTGATAGGGGAGCCCAGAACTGATGCACGACGAGGGAGTGATATTTCTGCTTCCATATGTTAGGATGAATTGTTGTTTTGTAAGATGGCATCACATTCTTGGTGGTGACAGTGACTCCAGGAATAATACAGATTTTTTAATGATCAGATCTGAGTGGTCTGTGGATACTATGAATACATCTGTAGACCGTTCAAGCCATTTTGTCCACTTCCACAATGTGCCCATTACCGATATCTTACCAAACAAAGTAAAGAAGGTTCAGGATGTTAAGTCAAAACTCATGCCACTACAATTTTCGATTTACTTTTTTTATTGTTCTTGATGCAAGCAGTGATAGAGCTGGATCAGCAGCCCCCACCCAACCCAATCTCTGCAAGATGGCCTAAAATGATTTAAAATATGACAAAACAAGCTTTAAAAACGTTTAACTCATCAAGATGTGAGCTGAAATCATATTCCTTATTTTAATATGGTTTAATAGAGGTTTATTTTAGTGAAATGTGAAAAAAGAAATGTTTGAGTTAACGTTTTTTTTTCTTTGTCATAATGTTACACTGGATTCAGTCGTGGTTCTGAAAATGATCATGGTTTGTTGTTTACTGCAATGCAAGCACTAGGCATGTTCCATGCTTTTTCCCTTTATGCTGTATTCCTGTGGTTAATTGATAAACTTGCAGAGAATGGATGCCTGTGTTAGAGATCGAATGCAATTTGTACTCCTGTTCCTCAGACATTACTGCCTTTTGCAGATAAAGTTGAAGAGACCGTGCAGCCACAGAAGCTTGTGCATGAAAAAGCCTCATTGGACAAAGTTGCCACGATCAAGCCCCGCCCCTCGAGTCGCTTTTTGGCCACATCCATGGATTTGAATGTAAGTTGCTTTTGTCTTGTATTTTAAAATTAAATGTGAACACCACTTTTGGATTACAGTCATGATGGATAATTATATATAAAACTGTCTTTATGTATGTGCACATTGAGCTCTTATCAATAAATCTGTTTTATAGCCGTCCACGTCTGAAAGGCCAGGAGTTGCTGTAGTTCCCCCTAGTGTTCCTGCAAGATCCCATGGAAGTTATGTTCGTGTGCCAAAAAGCTGTATGAGAAGACAAAAGTCCATTGGTAAATATTTTCTTGCTACTTTAGATGCTCAGCTGAAGATGAGGATGTGACTGTAAAAAAATAACAAAGCTAAGCAACTTATTGAGGTGATAGTCTAAACATGCTGCATGTTTCTTTCCCAAGGAATTGCAGGAGAAGAAAAGAAGCTCCTCATACCTCCACTGCTCAAGTTCACCAGAAGTCTCTC
>NW_015784672.1:0-1489 GCF_001515625.1 Sinocyclocheilus rhinocerous | reverse complement strand
GGATTTCAGAAAAGTCTAATGTGTTGATCTAATGTGTTAGATATCAAAATAAATAGCAGAAGTCAAAATTGCAAAAAATGTCCCAGATTACCAAAATTCACCCTATATAAAAAAATTTTTTTTGCTGAGATTTGATGTGGTGACACAATTTTGCGTCGTGATTACGTAATGACATCATCACGCAATGACATCACAATGTGATTTAGCAACTTTTAGCAACAAATTGACCTTCATTTAGCAACTTCCCCTAAAAATTAGTTGGCAACACTGCGCTTTTTAGCGTTTCGATCTTGTCCCACTTGAAAATGCGCTGGTATGCATGTCTATTTTTATTTTAAAATTAATTTGTTTCATGTTCCAGCTGAAACAGTGACTTTCATTTAGTTGGTTTTGTCTTTCTCACGGCTGGATTTCAGGCTCTCTCACGCTGTACTCTGACGAATGACAAAGAAATCAGACGCCTGAGAAGACCCATAAAGTGCTATTGTTACAGCAGCAGCCTTTATATTCTCTATTATAAACTGCTATTGTTAATCCTGGCTTATTACATGAAATACGTCAAACCGCATCGTTTAAAAATGAAGCAAGCCGCTATTGCTCTCTTAGAGATGGAAACCTAAAACATGCAGCACACAAAAGCTGCACAAACTGATCCTGATTCTGTGCTCGGCAGCAGCCAGACTCATCACAAAGTCACAGCACTTCATTATAAACTGGCGAGGAACTAACCACACAATAACCACTGTTAACCCGGCCAGACGGCAGCTTTACTAGGCTACCTGTTGCTCTATTTTAGACCTTATAAAGCTATGCCTGGTTGTTCTAAATTAAAAAGCATGCAAATTGTGAGACATGGTTTAGTAAAGTATTATTTTTAGTAATATTTAGCTTTAATGATATTTTGAATGAGCTTTTATTTCTATATTTTCAGTTGTATTGTATTTAATTTTTTAGTAATTTTAGTGCTTCATTGAATCATTCAACGAACGATTCAATCATTCAGTCAACTGTTGAACAGGTTCTTTGTTCACCGAATCGGATCATGGATCTGTCTGAAACAGTTCGGACAGCAGTTCAGATCTACAAGTTACCCAATCAAAGCTCACTTTTGTCTCGAAATGTGCCAAAATACTGGCGTATGTGATACTATAAATTAACTCATTCAGCCTCCAGTTAAAGTTATTTAAGGTTATTAGGATACATTTAAGTTTTTATGGTTTCTCTTTAAGTAAAAAGGGGAGCTGATGAACTCAAGTTTATTTACTTTATATGCTTTAGACATGTAAAACATCCACATTTCGCATCATTATTTGGTGCTTTAATAATATCCATTACGTAAACGAACTAGTGAATTGAACCAGTTCATTGAAATGAACTGTCCGAAAGAATCAGTTCGCGGAAAAGAATCGGACTTCCCAGTTTTCCTGAGGCTCTGGATGGATTCCAGGTAATAATGTTGTAAATAATGTGCAGTTTCTTGCACAGACCG
>NW_015784671.1:0-1489 GCF_001515625.1 Sinocyclocheilus rhinocerous | reverse complement strand
TAAAAGACTATATGGCAGCAGTTCAAAGCTAAATGGTTGTCATTGTCAATACCTGGGAAACCTGTCCCTCAGTTCTTTGTGGTTGCACATTATTCTGGTGTGTGGCTTCAGCAGTGTTGGGCTCAAGAGTCTTGTCTAGATCATCTGTAGTTCACATAAAGGACATCAAAAAGGACTTCAGCAAAAATAATTATTAAATAGCTAATATGAGCAAAGTATGTTGAATGCACCTGGATTAAGTGTCTCATCAGCATCACTTTGCGGAACTGTCTCAATGTTGATGGAGCCTCCTCTGGAGAACAAATCTGAGGGTCGAAGTAACGCAAAAGGTTCCCTCTTCTCAGGAGAGGTAATTAAGTATCCAAAAGATGGCTGAAAAACATATCAAATGGCTGAATAACTGTCTTTTAAGCTTGGTTCTAAAGAGCCACCTTCTGTCAGAGTTTAGCTACAGTACTAATTAAACATCTGAAACAGCTTATCAATGTCTTCAGAATTACTAGAAACGTCCAGGCAGGTGTGTTTGGGCAGGTTTGAGCTAAACTATGCTGGACATTGACCATCCAGGAACAGGATTGTACACCTCTGCTCTATGGCATTCCAGGTACATTCCTGATGGGAAGGTTGTTAACATATAGTCTGGTCAAATTTGACAGCAGTATTCAATTACATTGCATTCAAGATAGACATTATTGGGTTCATGCATATCATGGATATCTCAGGATCTTTGGGTTGCTAGTGCCATACCGTCTGACCTACAGGAAGGGTTTTGCAATTGGGCGCTTCACATGGTGAGAGTCATTTGTATGGCGCACAGAGTGTTCCAGATAAGTCAACTTTGAAGTTACATTTCAGTGAGGATGTTATCTTAAAAGATATTTGCTTAAAGCTAGAGTCCTCACCCTTTTAACATTGTCCTTTTCACTGTTCCCAAGGCACCCCAGAGCTTCAGAGCGCCTCTGAAAAAACTCCCCTAGTGAAATACGCAGATAACTTTGGTTCTCAGGCTCGAGTTCAGAGGAGACCTGGGAGGCCCTCATGAGGATGTTGCTACTACTCAGGATTTTCCAAGAGGTGTCTCCCAGCACTTCACTCATATTTACAGCTTGAATCTGCTCTTCCTACCAGGAGGCAAAAGAAAAACAAATTTTTTGGTTGCTGAATCACATCTAAGAGCATATGTGTACAATACATTTAAGATCTAGGTTGAAAATCCTGCAGGGAACCATTCGTACCTGCATAAACTGGTGCTCCTTTTCAAACTCCTTCTGATCCTCAATTATCTTGTCCATGGCCTGGCCTAAGGGAAGACAACATTATGCAATGGAAAGCAATGACAGAATTAATATAAATTAGTATTAGCTCATCCAAAAATATGTCAATTTACTCATCTTAATGTTGCTACAAACACACATGACTGCCTTTCACCAGTCAAATACAACAGGAGAAACTAAATAACTGCCAGACAATTACAATGTATGGGGACTGG
>NW_015784670.1:0-1450 GCF_001515625.1 Sinocyclocheilus rhinocerous | reverse complement strand
TGAAAACCAAAACACAGCTTCAATCATGCTACTATCTCTGTGAGAGCTTCTCTAATCACACATCTCTATTAACCCACGTTTACCTCTTTATTCTCATATAAACAGACCTGCTGATTACAAGCACTGTGAGGTGGTTTTACTGTTGGACTAGTGTGTATGATGGCATCCTAAACTTCACAATGGCCTTGAGGAGGTCAACAGGGTAAGCGTTTATCTAGTCTGAGAGGAAATGTGGAGAGGAGACTTACATGTTTTGAAAGGTTGCTGCTCTTGGAGTCGACATCATACCTGAAAAACCAAAGATAAGGACATACTGAGAAGGGGCACACAACCAGAATAACCAGTTTTTTGTTTGTATATTCATCATTTTTGTATTTATTGCTTATATCATATCAAATTACCAGCTGGCCCAGAAAGATTTGATAAATTTGCTTTTAGCTGTAGTTCCTGAAATGAACTGACTCATTCCAAACGTACAAGCATAGCTCACTTTGACTAATCTAAATGTCGCCATGTTCTGGGGCAACAACCTAACTGAAAAGAAAACACATAAGTGACAGATTTGTAACACTCTCTAGCACACTCCACGTGCCACAAACATATTGTTCCTTATGTGAAGTGCACTAGAGATTTCACTGACAATCTGTCATTCGTATGTTGCTAAGCTAAGGTGAAGAATCATAACAATACATGACATTCTATTTTGAATCAGATGTATAATCACTACTTTTCTTCAATAAATATATTTCGAATCAACATTTCTTTCAACTTTGTTCACCATATTGGATGGATTTTTGCACTGACCTCAAGGCAATGCATTCTGGGACTGTCGCCTACTTTTGAAAATGCTGTCTGCAGCAGATCTGAAATGATTTGGTCTGATATTTATGCATGATTTACCTTTAAAAAAAAAAAGAAAAAAAAAAGGGGAGTTTCAGCCTCTTTGTCATAACTGGGGCAGCCAAATCAGATAAAACCCAGCTGTGTGTTAAGCATAATAACTGACTTACCCTTTCAATTTTGACAAATTTCAAAACCAATTATTCTTATTCGCTTTCATGCAACCTCCACTGACATATATGTGTCTGAATGATTTAAGTGTATGAATGAGGTGAATATGTTACATAAGTAGTCCCAAAAGGGACTGTAATGTTCTATTCAGCTATACGTCTTCACATTCATAAATACTGCATGGCCCCAGAGTGGAACAAAAACCATACATTTAAGCAGGCTTAACCCTGGCAGTCTGGCACACACACACACACACACACACACACACAACAACAAACAACTAGCCTGCTTCCAAACTCAAATACACACAAGTACACACAACCAGAAGTGATGAAATTGAGATTTGCTATTTCTCTAGGGAACAAGTCTACACCCTTGAGGGAGCTTCTGGAAGGTGGGAAACTCATCAGGGTTGAGATGCTCTTGGCAGAGGTGCAAA
>NW_015784669.1:0-1489 GCF_001515625.1 Sinocyclocheilus rhinocerous | reverse complement strand
TCTTGTAGGTGTTCGTGTGTGTGCTGTCAGTTTCTTACGCGTGTGTGGTCTTAAAACAACTGTAAGCATGCCTAAAAGAGCCAAGAAGAACGAGGAAGCTGTCGAGGGGGAGACTGGCAATGGAGCTGGTACAGAGTTTTAATACTATATTTAAAAAAAAAAGTTTGCATCTTCACAAAGTGCATCAGATAACATGGAGTTTTCTATCACAGAACCTGCAAAGAAAGAGAAAAAGGGGAAGGAGCCAGAGGCCCCAATTCTGTATGAAGATCCTCCAGATAAGATGACCAGTAAGGATGGTCGTGCATCCAACATGAAGATCACCTCCTGGAATGTGGACGGTCTGCGCGCTTGGGTCAGAAAGAACGGCCTTGATGTGAGAATTCAACATACAAGACATTGATTGTGTTTTGCATGTACTGCATGGTCCTCTTTGTGAAGTCTAGCCAGTCTCTGTGTCTTTATTTAGTATTTTTGTGTGAGTCTATGTCAGATTGGTAGAGGTATGGACTCTTCAATTTCTTTGTTTTTTGTCTGTTTGCAGTGGGTGCGCAAGGAGGATCCAGATGTGCTGTGTCTGCAGGAGACTAAGTGCGCTGAGAAAGCCCTGCCATCTGAGATCACTGACATGCCTGAGTATCCACACAAGTACTGGGCTGGATCAGAGGATAAGGAGGGTTACAGCGGAGTCGCCATGCTCTGCAAGACTGAACCACTCAGTGTCACCTATGGTATTGGTAAGTGTCTTTTTTTTCCCATATTTGTAAGGATTTCAATATTGTATGACCCATGTGAATTGCATAATCTCCATCTATGCAACGGCTGTGTTTCACTTATAGTATGCATTTAAAAACACAATGCAAACAACCATGTTTCCAAATTTGTAATCAGAATTGTTTATAAATCTTTTGTCAGCAAAGTGGATTTAAGGTCTCCCTGCAGTTTGCAAACAAAATAAAAGCACTATGTTTGAACACAAAGAAATTAAGATGGCTATTTTAATTTGAGGTTTGTCCTACTATACTAAAATTACTATTATTAATAGAAGTAATAGTAGTATTTATATACTTGTTTTTATTTTACAGTACAATAGTTTTATTGCAAGGTCATATTTCTTTATTAAGTTTTATAATTTAAATATAATATTAATGTTGTTAGTAGTAGTAGTAAATACTTATATTTTACACTACAATAGTAGTATTGCAATAGTCATGTATTTCTTTGATTTCATTATGAAATCAATCTTTTAAATCTCATTCTGCCTCAATATAGGTAAAGAGGAACATGATAAAGAAGGTCGGGTTATCACTGCTGAGTTTCCATCTTTCTTCCTGGTTACGGCGTATGTGCCTAATGCCAGTCGTGGTTTGGTGCGACTCGACTACCGTAAGACCTGGGATGTGGATTTCCGGGCCTACCTGAGTGGCTTGGACCAGCGCAAGCTCCTGGTGCTGTGTGGAGATCTGAATGTGGCCCACCAAGAGATTGA
>NW_015784668.1:0-1489 GCF_001515625.1 Sinocyclocheilus rhinocerous | reverse complement strand
GTAAGTTGCTTTGGATAAAAGCGTCTGCTAAATGCATAAATTAAAATTAATTAAATTAAATTATTTAAATCTATGTATATATGTACGTATGTGTAGTTATATAAAGTATATCTATATAAATAATTGTGTAATTATGTAAGTATAACAGTAAAGGACAGTTGTATTATGTAGTGTTCTAAATGTGTGTCATTCAATGTGTTTGCATAGTTTGAGTGTATAATCATGGTGACATAAAAAGTGTTAGCTGTAATATTTAGTCTTATTCTCCGTGTGTTCAGATCTTCTCGGGGCTGCTGGTGAATCTCCCCAGTGTGGCTGACTGGTTGAACTGGTTGAAGTATCTCAGTATTCCTCATTACGGTCTTGTTGTGAGTGTTAAAGTGTCCATGTTCTCCTGGAGTGATTGATTTGCATGAAATGTAGAATGTTTTGTATGTATATAGGAGTAGTGTACATGAATGTGGGTGGCAGTTGTAGTTATGTTAAGACAGTAGGTAAAAGCTGAGAAACATTTGTGTAGGTGTAGTATATTTTTTTGTTATTAGTAAATTAATTTTAGGTTTATTGTTTTAGTGAACGATAATGTGTAGTTGTGGCTGGTGTTGATGATGATAAATGTGTTTGCAGGCTGTGGAAATCAATGAGTTCATTGGCCTCACCCTGTGTGGCCTAGAAATACAAGTGTGAGTATGCAGCTGCATATGAGTAGCATTTGTTACTTGAAATACATACTGCAGAAATAAAGTGTGTTTGAGAAATGGCAATGCGAGAGACTTGTGTTACTTGAAAAGAGCAATGTGAATGTAAAAAGAAGGGCATCTGAGGCAGTTTCATTTGTATTTCAGCTTTACTTAAGTATATTTGCAAGTCTGTATGTAGACATGTAAAAAGAACGTGAAAGCAGAGAACATAGGAATGGAACGGAAAAGAAAATAGGAGCAAGAACTCGTATAAATGCTACTAAAATAAGTGAGACAATGAAACTCACCTGAGCGGCTAATCAAGGCCTTCATTTATGAGCCGGAAACAATAGCTGCATAGGAAGGCCAGGTGTGTGTTAGAGTAGGTTTGTGTGAAGTGCATGAGTTTCCAAGGCTGTAATGAGAAAAAGATGTGGCAAGAAAGCAAATGTGTCCAAGCATCAAAGGATTACATATGCATTGTTGTTGTGGGAGAAGAGCATAGCTGTAGAGCCTTTTCTGAAGTGCATGAATGAAGCATCAGAGAGAAACATGGTGTTAGTGAAGAGGCAAGACTGAAAGGAAGAAGGGGAAAGTAGAGAGAGCAGACTCACAGAGATGTAGCGTGCTGTGCGTTGCTCGGTAGAGTCGCAGGTCTTTACACTCGTAGGTCTTCCCACAAGGAGGGCAGCCGCTCCAGCCACTATGCCTTCTGAAATACTGCTTCTCTCAAGCATCACAGCTGCAACACCTCGTCAATCACATTCCCACAGCCAATACGAGCCCTCTATCAATATCAGCTACAGCTG
>NW_015784667.1:0-1489 GCF_001515625.1 Sinocyclocheilus rhinocerous | reverse complement strand
TGTTAATTATAATCATTCACAATATTACTGTTTGTTTTCTGTATGTTTGATTAATAAATGCAGCATCGGTAACTTCAAAAACATCCTCAAACTTAAATATATAAAAAATGTATTATATAAAAAAACATTGTTTTAAATATTTTTCTCTTTTTCATCAGAAATAAACAAGATACGGCTACAGTCTGCACAGGAAGTAGCGAGGCAGGTGGAGGCTGAGGTGAAGGAGAGGACTCATGAGCACCAGGCCAGGGTGACCCAGCTGGAGACCCAGCTATCTCAGCTCTCCCTAATGCACTCAGAGGAACTGGAAAAAGTGGCGGCGCAACACCGAGAGCAGCTCAGACAGATGGAGGAGACCGTAAGTGTGTGCATAACAGCAGGCCTTTATACTTGATACAAAAGGGCTTTGGTGAAGATTGTTTCCAAAGGCTGGTACCAAGCACTGTCATAAGGCGTAGAAATAGTGGTCATGCTGTAGACAGCTGAAACTTTTATGCTGATTATTCTGGAGACCCTTTAGCAATACTGTAACATTATCAGTATCAATGGTATCTATTTATTTATTGAGCACTGTTCTTTTCCTTTTAAAGCATCAGAAAGATGCTACTGAAGAGATGAGGGTGCGCCTTGAAGAAGTGCAGAAGGCAGAGAGGAATCGTGTGAGTGAGGAGTTCACTAAAGAGCATGCCCGGCTGAGGGAGCAACTCCAAATTCTGGCTGAGGAGCGCTTGGCATCCCAGAGAGAGGAGCTTCAGAGATCTGCCCTTAAAGAGAAAGGGGCGTTGGAGCAGAGGCTTCTAGAGGTCCAAAAGCTCCTTGATGTGGAAAAGGAGAAGCTTCAAGCCCTGCAAAGGAGTTTGGAGTGTGAAGAGAGCCCTCAGGTGGTGGCGTTGAAGCAGAAACTCCAGGCTCAATACGACAGAGAGATGTCCACTGCTAAGAGCGCCATGGCAGCAGAGGTGAAAGAGCTGAATGTTCTACTTCAGGATCAGATAGAGAGCAAGCTACAAGAGGCCCTCTGCAGGTCAGAGACTGCATTATATTAAAACCACATGCATGTTAATATCATTGGCAAATGCAATCCAGAGGTGCTTAAAAGTCAGTAGTCCTTACTATTGCTTATACTTTATTTTTAAACAACATACGGATGCACGATTTGGGGAAAAATATCATTGCAAATATTTTTTTTATGATTTAAAAATTTGGATTTGCAGTTTCAAATGAGTTTCATTTGTATTGTCCACAGGGCTGCACATTTTTGGCCTATAATTTATTGTTATTATTATTATTTACTAAATAAAAATATTAAACAAAATAAGAAATATTACTATTGTTATAAGTCACTAAGAAAAAGTTTCAATACTTCAGAAAAATATAATAATAATGTATAGTACAACTGTAAAATTACAGTACTCGTATTATTTATGGATGTCTTTAATTTCTTCATTCAAATGTTAAACCATCAAGATTTTATTTTGGCAGAAAACCT
>NW_015784666.1:0-1489 GCF_001515625.1 Sinocyclocheilus rhinocerous | reverse complement strand
TTCTTCTGCCAGCCTTTGCCACAGGCATGGAGAACCTGGTGAGACTGCAACTTTGTTATTCTTCCATTATGTTAATGCTGCATTCACCTCGTGTTATAATTACCATAATAACGACTTGGAGATTTTTACTCTGAGTTGTTCACGTCCTCGGACTCACAGATGTATGGAAGCTTATTTATGGTGCGGAATAAAAAATAAAAAAACGACTTTTTATCACACAGATTAACGTCAATGAGTTAACATCAGAATTCTCACAATTCTGAGAAAACATTTTCGGAAAAGTCAGATTTGTGAGATATGAACTTTTTTCTTACAATTCCAAGTTGTCTCGCAATTCTGACTTTTTTCTCGGAATTGTAAGCTAAACTTTTCTTAGAGGTATAAACTTCTCAATTCTGAGAAGAAGAGTTAGTATTGTGAGATATAAACTCGCAATTGTAAGTTGTGAGTAGGTGCGGTTATGTTTTTGCGAATTTATATTTCGCAGTTCTGATAAAATAGTCTGAATTGCATGATATAAACTTGTAATTGTGAGAAAAAAGTCAGTTTATTTATTCTTGCAATTCTGCCTTTTTCTCAGAATTGCGAGAGATTTTTTTCTCAGATATAAACTTGCAATTCTGAGAAGAATAGTGAGAATTGTGAAATATATATCAACAATTGAGAGGAAAAAAAAGTCAGAATTGTGAGAGAAAAGTCGCAATTACCTTTTTTTGTGAGTTTAGAAAATGTCCGAATTGTAAGATATAAACTTGAAATTGTGAGAATAAAAGTCACAATTCTGACTTTTTTCTTAGAATTGGGAGATAAACTTTTTTCGCAATTTTGAAATTTTTTCTCAGAATTCATATCTCAAAATTCTAATAAAAAAGTCAGAATTGTGAGATATAAAGTTAAAATAAAGTTTTATTCTGTGGTGGAATTAAGCATCCTTACAAATTATTAGTGTCTATGGCGAGTTTAAAATTGTGAGTTTAACATACTGTAGACGTAAATTACAGTTATTCCGATACTTTACATAAACACAGTACGAGATTGCATGTGTAATGTCGTACTATAGCATTGTCCATGCAAGCTGACCTGATGTAAGCTGGTCTTGTATGTTTCTGTCTGAAGGTCCCCAACCTCACCAGAGGCCACATTGAGGAGTGTGGACACTGGACTCAGACGGAGAGGTAAGATTCACTGGAAACTGATGTTTGTGCGAATGTTTTTCCACCAAAACAATAATGCCACTTTGTGAAGGATGATGTCATTGAGGAACTGGCACTTTTACAAAAGACTTTGGAAAGTGAAATTAAGAATACAGGGAAACAATATGAATTGATCACCAGTTAAATAATATTGTATATATAATAAAGAGTTTTACTTGAAATATTTTATTTTAAGAAAATGTACATAATAATCTTAATAAAATGCAATTTTTAGAGTTTATTTAAAAAAATATCACATCTTAAACCAAAATAGTGAAATTATTTCATATTCACCC
>NW_015784665.1:0-1488 GCF_001515625.1 Sinocyclocheilus rhinocerous | reverse complement strand
CTTGATTGCAATAGTGATGCTGGTTTATTCAATCCACGTACAGAAGTGCTTTGTTAGAAGCCTCAAGTAAGTATTAAGGATGTTATTTAATTTATCTTTAATTTCAACGGTGTGTATTTGCTTTCACTCTAATCTATGTACTGTGATAATAAACTACTGAAAAAAATGATCTCATACGTAAGCATAAAGAGAAATATGACACTCTGGCTTTTAAATGTTCACAGTAATAAACTGAACGTTTTATTAAAAACGGTTCAATCTGTCAGCTTCAAAATTACGAACGGACTTTTCAGGCGTCCGCCAATCGATTTCAAGCACACGTCCATTGCTGGGCTCTCATTGGATAGCACGGCGTTGTCCAACGGCAAATGGGCGGGACTTAGTGGACAGTACATTTTCAGTTAGGGTGTGTCTGAAAGATCATATTTTAACTCTTCACCGTTTGTTTTTAAATAACATCTATTAAAGTTCATCTAAATATTATTTCGATGTAAATTCACTGTTGTTGAAGAAACGGCGTGGTCAGGTGGGATCTGTTACCTTCCACCGCGATGGTTAAGACTGACCAATCACATGCATGTGCGTTTGCACGATAAAGATTTTTAAACAATGTTTTATAGAATTTACACAAGCGGATTTCATTTTTAATCCCATGTATAAATAATCAGAAGACGTAGGTTTAAAAGATTATACTTCCGAGCGTTAAAAAGTCCTCAACACTATTCACAAAACACACTGAAATTTGAACGTGTTTCGATGAGAGATTGGTCGTTTTGGGCCACCAGGCGCCCACACCGAGATCCTTTGTGTCTCATCAGACAGCATAAACTATGGCAAGCCGGTATATCATTTAATCCTTAAAACGTACTAGTATTTATTTTCATGCTACTAGTATTTATTTTGTTAGCTGTATCTACCATTGAACACTAGTACTTATTCATTAGCTACTAGTGCTTATGTTTAGCTATAGTACTTATTCTACTATTCTAAGCACAGGTACATGATGAATACTTACTATTTAAAAAGATACTACTCACTATTGGAGTATCTAGTCAGAACTGAATAATTGATATCTGAATGACAGATCTCCATAGACGTCAAGGGCAAAAATGTGAAATTAGTAACTAGTCACTATTAAATATGTACTAGGATTTAGTAAGTACTAGTATCTAATTAATAGGTACTAGTATCTAATAAATAAGTACTAGTATCTGTTTAATAGGTACTAGTATCTAAAAATGAAGTACTAGTACCTAATAAATAACTACTAGTATATAAAAAAAACATATGTACTAGTCACAATTGTAATACACTTGTCAGATCCACATAGAAATCAACTGCAAATTTTTGAAATGTATTGCTAGTAACAACAGAATAATTACTAGTCACTATTGAAACAAGTACTAGTATCTATGAAAGTACTAGTATCTATTTAATAGGCACTAGTATCTAATGAATAAGTAGTATCTATTTAATAAGTATAGTATC
>NW_015784664.1:0-1487 GCF_001515625.1 Sinocyclocheilus rhinocerous | reverse complement strand
ATTAGCCCCGCCCGGCCCGTTTAAAGCACTGGCTCGCACTGGCCCAACAATGGAAAAGGCATTATATTTTTATATTTTTATATAAAAATATAATGAATGGAATGAATTCTCTGATAGGCACTAAAAGAAAGCGTAATCATAAATCGTCTCACTCAAGTACAGAGTCATCGCTGACAACAGGCAAGTAAAATCAGATTCTGTCTACCTTTAATCTGCAACTACAGTAAATAATCACTTGGTAGCTTAAAGAAAATGTGTGCAGACTTCCTATTTGATGTGTGCATTAAATAATCCTCCTGAACAAAGTAGCCTATGACAATAAATCTGCATTGTTAATCCTTTTGATCTTTTATAAAGAAAAAAATAATCTAACATTTAATTGAATTTAAAAGAAAAAAGAAAATGGGTGGAAATCTGACAATAAAATAAATGTTTTTTTTTCTCTCTCTCTCTCTCTCTCTATAATACACACCGACTAAAATTAATGGTACCTTTTTATTCAATACTTTTTGCAACCTCCTTTTGCCAAGATAACAACTCTGAGTCTTCTCCTATAATGCCCGGTGTGCAGTGTCCGAATTGTTAAAAAACAAACAAACAAAAACAGTCTGTGTACAAAAAGACCTAAATGATGCTGCTTTATATTTTGCTGAGTGTTTTTTTGTGCTGGTACTTTGGCTTGTTTAGGCCTGTCATGGACAAATAAATATAGCAAAACCACCAGTAGGTGGTGGCAAGTGCCTGTTTTAATAAATGATTCATTGAATTCTTCAATCAAACGATTTGTCCAAGATAATATAAATATGACAAAACTGTTTCTGAGCTGTTTCGTTTGCAAAACAGAAAAGAAGATAAATTGTGTCTAAAATGTAACTCACTTCTTGTTTGTTGAACTGTTGTATAACTGCTGTATATCACACACACCTGCTGATATTTAGGAAAATGGCACTGCTTGTGTGATATTACTCAATTTATATAAATATTAAAAATATAAACAATAAATACTCATAAAGAGATTTATTTCATTCATAGCTTGAATTATCGGGACATTCTGACTGCACTCTTAATAGGCTTCATCATGCAGCAGTGAATACTTTTGGACTCTGGAGACGTGTTTTTTTTTATTTTTTTGCAAAGTCAGTGACATACTGGATAATGTCAACTCGCATGAAATAGCCTCCCAGCTCTGTGAGGCGTGCTGTCAGGTTGACAGAGTCCAACTCCATCGCTGCAAACCAATATTGGGGACAGATGCATTCGAAAATGTATTTCTGCGTCAACATCTTGAATAAGAGCTTGTGCAAGGCCCGATTCAAAACTCGCAGGTCCAAGATTGGCCGTAAGCCACCACCTTTTTTGGGTACAATGACGTAAAGGCTGTAAAACCCTGATCTCATATCGGCTGGAGGGACCGGTTCTATCGCGTCCTTCGCCAGCAGGATTGCGATTTCTGCCCGTAAGACAGGAGCATCGCTGGTCAGCACGGA
>NW_015784663.1:0-1488 GCF_001515625.1 Sinocyclocheilus rhinocerous | reverse complement strand
AGGGGTAGGTGAAGGGGTATAAAATAGAATTGGGCAATAGTTTTGAAAACAGTTCCTTGCACGTATATAACAGGGACATGCATAATACCACTCTCCTTTAAGATCTTGAGCTGCTAACGCAAAGGTTGCAGGTTTCAAGATTTTAAATAGTTGACCAAACATTACTGTCCTGTGGGAGTATGTGAACTGCTGTTGAGGCCATGTGATGAACCAGCAGTATCTGCAAGGATGTGACTGCAATAACTGCTGCATTGATCCCGAAAGCAGTTTGCTGAATCTGTGGATGTTTTGAGTTAAATGTGCAAACGACAAGACTGTTCAAATGTATCTGATTAGATACGCCCTAATCACTGCGCAAGCAAAAACTTGTTCTTATACCTGGGTGGTTCCGTGTCAACTCGGCCAAATTTCAAAAACTTCCCCAGCTCAATTATTTTTATTTTGCTAATAATTGTTTTTCTGAAGAAAGATAGACATGCATAGTGATGAAAGCAAAAATATTAACGGTCATGGATGAATATTTACTGGATAAAACACTATTTTGTAGAGGGGGGTCAAATGGCAATTTTCACCTGAGATGCAGAGCCAAATTACAATCTTTCCTTTTGACATCTTCATTTTTAAGGCCCTGTATGGTTCGGTTCCAGCGATACTGGAATTTCAATATAGCTCCAGGAGCAAACTATTAAAATGTACACATGTTCACTGGTCAAAAACCATTGAAAGTCACTTTGCAAAAAAATATGATACTTCTTTACTTTTAAAGAGGAATGTCTGAAGAACAAATAAAGTTGAAACTAGAGATATATCTTGTTTTCTTCTGTCAAAACAACTGCATTGAACATACCAGTCTGGGTGCCATAAATATTATTTTTTTCCAAAGTTTGTGTGCCTATAACTCAAGAAGTATTAAAGATGTTGCACTGTGATTTTAGATTCTTGTTCTTAATAAACTTTTCTTTCAGAATCTTCATTTTCAAGGGCCTACATCGCTCAGTCCCAGAGATATGGGGACCTCAATGAGGCTCCATTTACAAATTGTTGAATATTACCCATTTTCAGTAGTTGAAAACCAAATGTTGGTCACTTTGTATACAGCTGATGCTAATTGCATTTAAAGCAGAATGTCTGAAGAATAAATAATGTTGAAAATATAAATGCATCTTGTTTCCCTCTATCAAAACAATTTTATTGGACAAAAATATTAGTAAAATCAACAATTTGAGCTGGGGACCTCTGGTTGAGTTGACACGGAATGACCCTGCTGCTATTTTATTTCTGGAAACTCATTTTAGATTAACAGAAAAGATGCTTCCCGGATTGTTTGCAGGTAACACAATTCTTCTGTAGGTTTGCAATAATATTTTTGGGATTAATGAAGCAACATGCAATGCAGATGATTTGAAAGTTTCTTTGGAAATTGTGATTCTTCTTGAGCCGTGGTTGAGGATGCTTTGAAAGCTGCAGGGGTTAGGGATTAGGCTCAAG
>NW_015784662.1:0-1488 GCF_001515625.1 Sinocyclocheilus rhinocerous | reverse complement strand
TTTTTTTTCCATTGACGGAAGAAAAAATGAATGAAATAGTCAAATTCGGTCTTAAACATAAGTTATAAAATTTTTCTTCAACAATGTTTAATGTAATGTTTAAAAAGCAATTTCATGTATGAGCTGTATAACTGTTGATTTGCCATTCTTTTTTGCACGCTTTCTCGTTCACATACACATACACATGTACACATTGTTTTTACTTTTGCCTATATCTTGTTCATTTCTGGGTGTTCTTGCTTATTAATACACTTTCATTCCTATGTTGCTACTCTAATCATTCTTTGTGTGTTAAAGTGATTATAATTTCCAACCCAATTTAGGTTTGTTTTAATCCAGCAGTATAATACATTTTAAACAAAAGATGAGTTAAAAAATAGCAACAACAACAGCCTAGCATGCTGGGTCAAACATTTAACCCAACGCAGGTGGGTCAGATACAATACAACCCAGCGCTGAGTTTGTCCCTTTTTGACTGACTGCTGGCTTGCCAAAATGACCCAAATTTGGTTGTTTTTAGCCCAGCATTTTTAGAGTGCACTTGGTCTGACAGATAAAATAAGAGCATACACATCTGGAACAACATAGGAGTGGGTAAATAAAGACAAAAATGTGGAATGAACTATTCCTTTAAGATAATTTTGCACAGCCCTTCAATTCTGTAACCTTCAATCCCAAAATAGTGTAATGGGATTGGAGCCAAACATGGTGGATCTGGATTGTGACTGTGGGGCTTGAAATTGTGGCTCACAGGCTGGAGACTCAAGACTTGAAGACTTCGAAAGCTAGAGACTCAATGGAGTGTTGAAGTGAGGAAACATAAGGAATTTGGCTTAAGATGCCTGAAAAAAATATAAAACTCAGTAATGGTCTCAGTAACAGGAGAATCAGGAACATTTTCTCAAACAGGAATCTTAAACAAGCTCCTCAGGTACAAGTAATTCTGGGATGTATAATAATGTATAATTCTGGGGTGCAGGAATCTCACGGAGCAGAGCAGCCTCCATGCTATGACTCAGCAAAGGAAACTCAGGGATATAAGCAGCCTCAGGTGCTGGACTGCTCTGGTGTGCTTCTG
The DNA here is from genome assembly GCF_001515625.1 of Sinocyclocheilus rhinocerous. Taxonomy (NCBI): domain Eukaryota; kingdom Metazoa; phylum Chordata; class Actinopteri; order Cypriniformes; family Cyprinidae; genus Sinocyclocheilus; species Sinocyclocheilus rhinocerous. Next base: position 410 of record NW_015784662.1, on the reverse strand, counting down.
GCGAAACGGCATTAATAAACTCTCCGGAGTGATGTGGATGTATTCCCTCAGTGTGAGTTTTTATCTTTTCTTGTAAATCCACAATCATCAAAATATTTTACGTGAATCCAGATGGATTTAAGACATCTCAGTTCAGAGGACTTGCTCTTTCATAAAAACATGATTAGTCCAAACTGGATATGACCTGCCTGGCAGAGTTCAGAAAAAAAAAATAGCTGTTCGATCCACAGCTTGAAGGATCTTCTGTAATGTAAGTCTCAGAGAACGAAGGTTGAAAGACCTACAAGTACGTGCCTCTTTATTCACAGAAGTCAACAAGGGTCTGAAGATTGAGAACAAGTAACTCAAGAAACTCAATAAACCAGGACTTACTAAACATAGCATACGGACATGGACACCAATTAAAAAAA
>NW_015784661.1:0-1485 GCF_001515625.1 Sinocyclocheilus rhinocerous | reverse complement strand
AATAATAAGCATATTTATATAATAAATAAATAATAAATAAAAAAGTTTTATTATTCTGCTTACTAATCTTGACATGCTTTAGATGTGAATTCCTTTGAAACTTCACATTTAAGCCAAAGTTTATTCAAAAACACTGAAAAAGAACATTGCCATGTGCATTGTGAATGCAAACATTTGCATAAAACATTGCATATTACATTTGAAAAACAATGTATTATTAGCATTGTGAATAGAAACATTTACCTAATTCCAAATATGATAATATTGTATGTGTTTAAAATAATAATAATAATAATAATAATTGATGGTGGTGGTGTTGTTGCGTATTTTTAAAATAATCTATTATCATTTATTATTAACATTGAATGTCAACATTTACAGAATTCCAAATATAATAATATTGCATATTTAAAATAATCTATATTATTATTATTATTAATACATTAGTATTGTTGTTGTTATTGTATATTAATTAAAAAACTATTATTATCATTGATAGTATTGCATCTAATTTTAAAATCTATTATTATTATTCTTAATATTATTAATACATTAGTATTGTTGTTGTTATTGCATATTAATTAAAAAAATATATATTATTATCATTGATAGTATTGTATATACTTTTAAAATAATCTGTTATTATTATTATTGCTGTTATTGTTTTTATTAAAAAGGATAATGTTAGTAATACATTTTTATTAAAGTTTTGTGACTTGGTTTATTAATGGAGAATGTAATTGGCGTGCGATCACAGGTATGTGTTTAAAGGCTTTTTACCGTCGCTCTTAGCTTGTCTCATCCAATCAGGTTTTAGAGCCGTAACTCTCGTTATGTAAGTTGTGGGGTCTCAGCCAGTGATAATTAACGTGGAGATGATTAAAGGCAGATGCTAATTGATGCTAATTGTCAGGTTGGGCGGTTATTCCACATTGTGTAACTGTATTTCATTAGCCAACATCCAACATGAGTATGTGGAGGGTGTGTGTTGTGTTTGTAGGGTGGACTGTGCTTCGTGTGTGATTATACTGTATGTGTGTCTGTGTATGTGACTGATTATGTGTGTATGTGTGTGATTATACTCTGTATGAGTGTGTGTGTGTGTTATTATACTGTGTGTGTGTGACTGATTATGTGTGTGTGTGTGTGTGTGATTATACTCTGAGTGTGTGTGTGTGTGAGTGAGCTCGGGGATATTGGTGTGTGTATGTTGAGGATGTGATCTGGGCACTGATGTGGACTCCTGCAGCTTGTGTCTCATCCATCCTAATGTGTGTGTCTGTGTGTGTCTGTGCGTGTGTGTGTGTGTGTTCAAGATGGTTTTCAGGGATGTTTCAGCTTGGGCTGAACAAGTAATATAATGTAGTTTTGATCCTTCTAAACATATTTGATATATACAATACTGTTCAGAAGTTTGGAGTCGGTACAGTGTTTCTGAATGAAGTCTCGTCTGCTCACCAAGGCTGCATTTATTTGATCAAAAAT
>NW_015784660.1:0-1487 GCF_001515625.1 Sinocyclocheilus rhinocerous | reverse complement strand
TGCTGTCAGAGAGTGAATCTGCGTCTCATTCAGCCTGTCTGCTGTCTTTGTTTCGTTCAGATATGTTTTATGTAGCATAATATCACAAAGCTAAGGTCAGACCATTCTGTTTTTGCTTTCAATTTTGAAATATACTATCTAATTTACATCAAAAACTGCTCATGCTATCATGTTTCTTTGGATTGTGATAAAATGCAGGGGTTCTGCAGTTTCATGCATTCTGAATAATTTAAAGGCACAGTCAGGGAAAAACCGTGATAAACTGTCAAACTGCCAGAACCCTAAAAAAAAAAAAAAAACCTGATACAGATTTTTGGTCAAACCACCCAGCATTAGCATGCGTGTAGAATTTTCAAATTTGTACTGCAAAAAGACGTTTGACCAATAGATGATCTAAATGTCAGATTGATCTCTTAGCTTAGAATAAAACTAAATTGAAGTATAGTGAACACTCTGAAAAAAAAAAATGTATTTTTATATTTATTATTTATTAAAACATCATATCCTGTTTATCATATTCATTAATCAAAAATACATTTTACATGTATATAATTTTACATTAAAATCCAGTGTCACCTTTAATGTTACAAGAACACGAGGCATTACATAGCCACATTATTTACATAACCAGCCAGACTAACAATTAAATAAATATAAATAAAAATGCAGTTTCATAAATTTCATTATTTTTAAAACATTACATTTTTTTATTGCTTTTTTTGTTCATAATTAGTTTCAAAAGGTATATGCATCATTTAGATGTTTGGCAAAAGCAAGAGGTTTATTTCAACATACCCTTGCATGTGCATAAACTACAATGGAAACAAATTTACAGAATAAACTCCTAGACAAGGAAACCCTGCTTTTTGCAGACTTGGTGAAACTCAATATTGAACTAATGCACACTTGCTTTGCATTTATATTTATACAGTTGTAAAATGCTTTAAAAATATTAAACAATATTTAAAGGTCGTTGAAGTCTAAATGTCACTGAAGAGATGCAATGGGCATCATGCAAATAATGAAATATTAGAAAATGTAACAATATTCAGAGAAAGTTATTCTGAAATATACAGCTATTTAAAATTGTGTCTCCATGTTTTTCATTTTGGTGCATCAACAATTAAGGTCAAGTTTTTTTGAAGACTTTAATTGAATACAAGTATTCAGCAGTATCACCAGCAGTTTTCAAGGAAAATTACTTGAGTTTTACTTTTCATTCAAGGGAAATACCCTAGGAAGTGAGAGTTTTACTTTGAACCACTGGGGACAGCTCTAATATAGTACTCAAGGACATGCAAAAGATCACAGCCTAGACCTGCGATCTTTTAGATGCTGTCATTAGTGTTAATGTAGTCAGCCATTTTTTTATTTAGTCTTTGTCTTTTAATTGAGTCTCGTCACGTCACGTTACGTTTTAGTCGACTTAGGGCCGGTTTCACAGACAGGGTTTAGCCTAAGCCAGGATTAGGCCATAGTTCAATTAG
>NW_015784659.1:0-1487 GCF_001515625.1 Sinocyclocheilus rhinocerous | reverse complement strand
TTCGTTCAAAAAGAACGATTCGTTCACGAACGAAACATCACTAATGCAAATAAGGAAAGAAATGTAAACTTTAGCAATTTTGCTTAGCAAATACATTCATATTGATTAAGGGATTATAACACTTTATAATAAAATCACAAGCACAGAGGTGCCACAGTCATTTTTATTTAATTGAGGTTATATTAGCTGTTAAAAGATTGATCTCACCATCTTTTAATCGAATGCAACATTTTCTCTGTGTGAAATATGTAAAAATGTGTAGAAATCCCTATTACCTCTGGGCTTTTTTTTCTCTATGCATAATACAACTATTATGATCATCACCATTACAAGCCTGAGGCAACATGAGCTTTTTGAATATGCTTTATTCTTTAGATTTTAATTTCAGCTTACTTATCTTACTTCGTTTCTTTATATCTACATGATCTACAACCATTTATAATCAAAGTGATAGGAGCCCCCTATCAAACTGCCTAAATGTGAAAGCCTAATGCTTATGCATAACCTATCTAGTTTCCCCAACTTGTGAAAAGCATATGATCTACAAAGAATGAGTATGACTGTTCATTTGCTGGTGCCTCTCTATTAGTTAATGACTTCATGCTGTTGAACTGGATGTGGCATTATCCATAGATCTGTTTTCTTCCTCCTGTCTTGGAAGAGCAGTGTTAACCTGGATGCTGGCAACAACAAAGAAAAAAAAATCAATCACTAAGGCTTGAGTGGAAAAAGGTTGGGCTCTCTCGTAAAGCTGTCAACATTAAATGTAGCGTCTTCTCCTGTGATGGGAAAGCAATTATGAATGAGTAATGGACTAGCTGGCATGGAGGCTTACTGTAGACAGTGTGTCAGGCTGCACTGTTAGATGTGGTTTTAGTGTGGTAAAGGATGTCTCTAACGCAAAACACGGGATCCCATGATGTGCTAGTTTTAGAAAAGGCATGAGATTAAGAACCATATCAATTGTGATTATTTGTTCACCCCTAAAATGAAAATTTTGTCTTCATTTACTTACCCTTTTACTTTTGCATTTCCTTTACCACAAAAACTGAAAGTCGTAAGACTATGCTGGTCTTTCTTGTTAATTCACTTACAATGACTGGAAATGCAAAAGTACCATGGAATTTGTCCATGTTGTATGCGCTGTATTCCATTCCAAGTCTTCTGATACATACAGCAGCTTTGTGTAAATTGTGAAATTGACCAAAGCTGATGTTATTAAGTACTGAAAATTCCCTTTCCAGTAGGCAAGTGCTGCAACTGGATCACAGAAATTGAAAACTAGATTAGCAATTAATTTAAAAAATCAGACACAAAAGAATGATTTGTTCACTAATCTGCATGGAAAAGAAAATAGAAAAGTAGTTTACTATAGTTTTCCCCTGTAGAAAGTCATAGGGGTTTGTAAGTCAGTACAGAAAAGAATCTCCCCATTTAAAATGATCACATTTTGTTGCTTTGCAGCCTGAAATGAAGATGGACACAGT
>NW_015784658.1:0-1484 GCF_001515625.1 Sinocyclocheilus rhinocerous | reverse complement strand
AACCTGTCAAATGAATGGCCGTTCAATCAGTGATCCCGCTCAAATGTTGCTCAGCCTGTTATCTCAATTCTCGATTGACCTTTACGTCATCTGGAGAAGTGCGCTGTCTGTGATCTTCATCTGTTTACATGTTTCTAGTTTCTCTGTTTTGCACTTTTCTTGGAAAAATCTGCTTCTAAGGTTATTGAAAGGGGGCATTGAGAATTATGACAAGCTTGAATGTTGTTTTGTTTTGTCTTTTTACATAAGCAGGGTGACTGTTTACATCTAAATGGAAATTAATTTAAAACTGAACCGAAACATTTAAAGTTCAGCTATGAACGGTCTGAATTATTGGGATTTACTAAATAGAGAGTGTTTATGTGCCTGTTGCATATGGAACTTGCATCAAAACCAGAAGTTTTCAAACAATAGATGAGTTGTTCACTTCATTATTTTGTTACTTCATGGAAACCCACATTGTGAAAGATTGTGCTGATACATAGATTTATAGTGCATTTTCAAATGTGTGACAAAAATGAGCCACATAAATGTGACAAATTTTAAACCAGCCAGGAAAATGCCAGTTTAATGTTTAGAATATTTGAATGTAATTTCTTGCATTTGAAGTCAGTCTTTACTATTGACACAGCTAAACTTGAGCCAAATAAGTTATGCAGTTTGTAAATTCATGTATGATGTATGTATATTATATATGCTGTATTGATTAATACCTGGATTGGTTTGGATTAGGGTCAGTAAGACTTTAATTAATGTATTTATTTATTTTTTAAGAAATTAATTCTTTTATTCAACAAAGTGATGAAGGGACAGTAAAGACAATTACAAAGTTACAAAGATATTTATTTAAAATAAAACAAAAATAAATAAATAAATACATTTAAGAAGAAGAAGAAGAAAAATCACAGTTTCCACAAGCAGCACAACTGTTTTCAACTTTATTAATAAAATCAGCATTTTAGAATGATTTCTGAAGGATCATGTGGTAAGACTGGAGTAATGATGCTGAAAACTCAGCTTTGCATCACATCAATACATTTTATATTAAAATATAGTAAAATAGCAAACAGTTATTTTAAGTTCTAATAATATTTCTCAATACTACTGTTTTTCCTCTATTTTGATCAAGTAAATGCAATCTTGGTGAGCATAAAAAAACTTTTCAAAAACATAAAAAAAATCTTGCTGACCCCAAATGTGGCACACATTTTCGGTACACACTGTATACATTTTCTGAATGGTTCTAAAATACTCTTGAATGCGGGAGGAAACATATCTTACACCATACATTTAGTAGCTCACAGCCCACTGAAGGAGAAACATTTCTCATTGTAGATTGGACTGAAACAATAATGATTAAATTGCCTGTGCAAATCAATGTGCCTGTGTGATAAGCAGTGATCAGTAATGGGGCTGTGTGTTCTTGCTGGAGGAGTGCCGCCTCCTCTCTGCCTCACTGGATGAGGCATTTTCTAATCAGCTTT
>NW_015784657.1:0-1487 GCF_001515625.1 Sinocyclocheilus rhinocerous | reverse complement strand
GTTGATAGATGATGCAGTCTTTCTAAGTCCGTCTCCACAGGAAGAACAACATGAAGCCCTTTATTCAATGCTAGGAACTCTAAGATATGCAGCATTTCTTAAAGTACTAGTAAACAACCTCCAATCCCTCAAAACATGGGTAAAGCAGTTAAAAGCCCCCTAGCGTGACCAACAGGTGGATGTAATGGTTCTCAATTAGGATTATCGTCATCCACCCACTCCCATCTTTCCCTTCTGCTGACCCGCACAGGAAGCTCACAGCAGGCAGCATCTCAGCGGGTGGTTAGGACTTTGTAAATCTCTTATAATTTAGCATTTATATAAATAGTTACCGTAAAGCTCTATGTGGATTAGTCATGTATATAGTAACCGGTGTGATTTACTGCCGTCAGGCATGAGGCTGGGAAATTATGCTGACACTCTTATCTTGTGTACTTAACAAAGTATGAAGTGAACATACTTTTTGCAGTGCGATGTTCAATTGATTCTTTTCAGTGAATCAGCTGAATCAATTGGTGAATCAGACTGATTCGCTCTTTAGAGTCATAGGTCTGAATCATGGACTGAATCAACTTAGTGAAACACAGGTTGTTATGTCTGACTGGAGCTGAGAAGCAGTACTGTTATTTGTACTTTTTGAAAAGAATGAAAGCCAAAAAATACAAGCTTGTAAGTAAGTAAATAATTACATAATTAAATCATTTCCTTTTGTAGTTCAATCAAATAATGTGTCAAGAAGGAAACGCTAAAAATATCAACTGATATTGCATCCAAATAATTCACTCTACAAATAGATCAGTTCAGAAAGATCAAGCACATGGCATTGTGGGATACAGTAAACTTGGGCTGTATACTGCGATGTTACAAATGTAGGTCATGCATTTAGAAAATAATTTTGCTATATTATTTATACACTATTATAGAATTTATTAATTTTAAATTACATTTTGGATGTTTTCAGATTGCATTTTAATTCATTTTTAGGAGTTTTTATGTGCTTGTCATTTTTATTAGTATAATATTCTAATTTATAATATTCAAAAAATTTTATTTCAGTAAGTTTAGTACTTATTTAATTGCCAAAAGGCGACAGTTCTAATTTTCTTTTTCTTTTCTTTTTTTAAGTTTAGGTTTTTCATCTAATATTTATATTTTATTCTATTTCTGCCTTATTTCAATTAACGAAAACCATGCTTTTTTTTAGTTTTGGTTAACAATAAGCATACTGAATGCTACGTTGCTCTGTAAATGGTTGAAAATATGTCAATACCAAATATTTTGTGCAAAGACATTCTTACTGAAATTATACAACACTTATTCTGGGAGAAAAACATAAATCCAAATCCAGTTTGCCTATGGAAAGATACATTTTAAGGGGACATGACGGTCTACTTATATAGAAATGAATGGGAGAAATTGTAACACTTTAGCCCCGCCCTTACAGTTAAAACAGCCAATCACATTTTTCATAGGCATGTGTGTATATA
>NW_015784656.1:0-1487 GCF_001515625.1 Sinocyclocheilus rhinocerous | reverse complement strand
AATTTCAATTTTGCTGACAGTTATAAACTCATCAAGTTGCAGTCTAGGGCTTGCACAAAGAACGCCTGTGTCTTCAAATTCAGTCCCACGACTAATTCACTGCCACTCTTGACTGTCTAAATTAGCGTCTTAAATTATAGTACGAAATATTTCCTGGTTAATAAAGAGCGTTCACAATGCACATAGCTGTGCACACTTGCTTTAGTGTTTGTGTTGCAAAACGTGCTGAAAACAGCATTAAACTTAACACGCAATCGCACTTAGCACCAATTTTGTTTCCATGGCGCACAGAAACATGAGGCACAAACACACACAAGGGAAAGCGTGAACGTCTGTTGTTTGGATGCCAGTGACACTGACACAATATAATTTGTCCAACTTTTCTCACTGTAACTCGTCAACCACTGGCAGCAGTTGCGTAGTATGTGATCTTATATGTTTATTTAAATTTGCATATACATACAAAACGAAGCGCTCCATGTCTAGGGATGTTGAAAAAGGTGGTTTATTTGTGCCAGTAGTCTCATGAAATCATGCAATGTGTTAAAAATATACAATGGGAAAAAAAATCATGGAAAAATAGGGCAAAATGTACTGTATTAATAAGAAGGAATTTTCCGTATTGATTTTTTACAGGTGTTTTACCTGTATTTTGAATTTCATTGTGTTGTGTTTTAGGGTTAACGGAAACGTCTGTAAAATTAATAGATAATGTCCTGACAGAAAATTACTATTTTTTTTTACAGTGTAGTTCACCCCAAAATCAAAAGAAAGAAAAAAGGAAAAAATATTTTGCTTAAAGAAAATTTTTCGAGGATCATTAAGGTATCTGGCTTTGTGGCATTATTTTATTGATAACTAAGCACATTTAAAAATAATAATAATAATAAAAATAACGGCATTGATACAAAAGGTTTTAATTGTGTAGTGAGAAAAAAATATTTACAATTATTTATTTAAAGTGTAAAGAATTATTTAATAATAATAATCATAATAAAATGTAACAAAAACATTAAAAATACTTTAGTAACACTAGAAAGTGTTTTAGTTATGAGAATCTAATAAGAATCACCATTATTGGAATTAAATAAAATAAATTAATTAAAAAAAGGCTGGAAAAAAGGCTGGACGAAATGATTATAACACAATGTTACATTGCAAAAAAAATTAATAAAATAAATAAAATGATAAAATATAAAACAAAATAAAAGGTGATCTGGATTTGTTTTCATTTTAATAAGCTTTATCCAATAAGACCATGACAAACACATTTCACCATCTCTGCCAAGGAAAGCAGGGGAAGCAGTAGAACAGTTTTTTCTTTCTCTACCCCTCTGACTCAAGGTGTTTTTTTTTTGTTTTTTTTGCGTGGGTGTCCGACTCAGGAGAGTTCATGGGTCTCTCCGCAGAACAAAGGCTTTCAATCACACTACACAACACCACCCACAGCATCCTGCTTTCCACTGCCACTTATTAATATTAATCAC
>NW_015784655.1:0-1487 GCF_001515625.1 Sinocyclocheilus rhinocerous | reverse complement strand
TAATCAATTAAAATAAAATTCTAATTTAATGATGGTGCTGTATTCAGTCATTCTCTAAATTTAAATCTACAACCCTACTTATTCAGAGGAAGGTCTTGAGTGTTTTTTTTTAAATAACCCGTGAGCCTGACTGTTCTGTTGTTCTATCTAGTTTTTTGAAATGTAAGAATGGATTTTATATAAATGCCCCCCTAAGAAATGTGTCCATAAAATAGCCTAAATATAATAGTGCATCCTTAAGACCTTAAATGAGTTTTATAAATATACTTACAAATATTAATATAGTGAGAAAGTCTAGATTAGGTGCAAACTACAGAAACTGGATGCAAAGAAGAAGATGGTTAGAATTTTTAAAGATTTTATTTGTATACCATAAATACTGTGAAATATTACTAGAATTGTTATACTGATTTGTTGCTTGAGAAACATTTACTATTATTTATCAATGTTGAAAACATTTGTGCTGCTTAATATAAAAAAAAAAGATTTTTTGAGGAATAGAAAGTTCAAAAGAACAGCATTTACTAGAAATAGAACTGTTTTGTAATAATGTAGAAGTCACATTTTATTCATTTAAATGTGCCCTTGCTGAATAAAAATATCCATTTAAAAGAAAAAACTGGCCTCAATTTCGAATGGATATTTGAATTTAAATATATTATAAAAAATCAAATAACATCCTACAAAAGAAACACTGTCCATATTAAATATAAGTTTAGTTGGCTGTGAACTGGAACTCCTATAAATCCAAAGCACAATGACTGTTCTTGTCTTGTTTTTCAACACAAATGCAATGAGTTTTCCTTCAGTGCAGAGTCTGCAGGAGGCATGGCTATCACCGTCTGCTTCCTGTCCGTTTGATCCATACCATGCTCACAAGCTCATTACACAAACTCTTCCAGGAACTGGAACTCACACCATCTGAAACACACCTTGATTACTCAGTCACTAGATTACACATTGATTACTTGCCACTTTACTCAACTGTTTCTGAGCCTGTAATGTCCAGAGCGATTACAAAAATCACCAGTCATCTGCACGAACTGTGAAAGAGTGTATTTCCCAACACTCAATCTGGCTTGAAATTTAGCCCTAACCATAAAAGTTTAAACACTCAACAGCCTGCTGAAATCCTGACAGGGAGTTGCTGGACGCCTCGCAGCGGCCAGGATCGTGAAAGAGGGTACAGGTCATCCGTGTGGCGTAACCACGGCAACATCTGTTTTCGACGCATCAAAATATTTTCGGATTTCCACACTCCTACATTCCACACTCACCTCCTGGCCCAGAGGGGTTACGGTCGTATTGTTAAGCGGCTGAAGGAGCTGGTGTGGCTGTGGGTGGTGCAGAGCTTCGGATCTTTTCTCCGTCATTCTACAACCAGAGACTATTCGTTACTAGGACTCACCGTGCCCTTCATATAGAATGCAAAACTTCCATTCTGACAAACGACGTCGTAAAGATGAGGGTGTGAACGTGGACGTGTA
>NW_015784654.1:0-1487 GCF_001515625.1 Sinocyclocheilus rhinocerous | reverse complement strand
CCTAAGTTGCTTCAGTCCAGTAAGTGTTCATCTTGAAATATTACTCATTTTATTTTTAGAATTATACTAAAAGGCCCTAAAAAAAGTATCAAATTTCAATCAGACGACAGAAGGCATGTAGAAGACTGTGTACAACAGGTTTTTAAGCAAAGTTTAGACATTTGCATGCCAGATATGATACAGTAAGCTTCATACGGCTAAAATGCTTTCTCCCATCCCAACTTAAGGCTGTATCGAGGGAACCTTTTGAAAACATTTATAACGCTATCCAATTTTTTTTTTACACCACACAGACTCCTGCAGAGAGAAGAACTCGTGATCTTGGTGGTAACAGTGTCACAAGTCCTCAGAAAAGAACCAGAAACAACTCCGAGGTGACCGCAGAGGCCAGTCCACGAAAGTCGAGTCGCCTGGCGAGTGCAGCTCCAGTTGAGGCTAGTCCACGAAAATCCACACGAGTGACGAGCACTCCACAGAAAACTGACCCTATAATGTCCAGCCCCAGAAAGCACGCCAGAATGACCAATGTAGGCACCCCAGAGGGTAGTCCAAGGAATTCAAGCCGCCTGGAAAATATTTCTCAGAAAGGTGCTAGCAAAACTGAAAGCCCCAGAAAGGCAGCAAAGCCAGTCATCTCTACACCCACATCAAGACCGGCTAAAGGTGAGAGCCCGAGGAAAACTGCTAAAGATCAGACCACGGCTCAACAGAGCAAACCAAAAACTGCCAAAACAGAAAGCAACACACCTCGGAAAACTGCCAGTTCCAAACTCAAAGTTCCTCAGGTGAGTCAAAGGCATTTTTTTCTGTATATATTGACAATGCATACAGTGACTTGAATATACATCTATGACAAGAAACTAAAAACGTACTGAATTCATATTCAGATATTTTTTGGAAGCATGAAATTCAAAAAGTCAATATAAGGAAGTCATAATAGAGAAAAAAGGCTCAGAAGGATACAATTCTTGAAAACCTTATTATGTAGTTTAATCATAATCTTTTATTGTCATTTCAGTAAAAAAAGTTTTGGACACTCCTATTTTTTGGCCTGAAACTTTTTGACCTTTAATGAAGATTCTGACTAAAGTTTGTGTCTAAAAAATTTCCTTATTGTGCCAGACTATTGTATTTGCATGTGAATGGTCACCGAATCACTCTTTTAAGTTGTGGATTCCTGTTGTTGCTTTTATACTTGTATTCAGTTTACTGTTGATTGCCCGTTGCACAGTCATTAGCGCATCGTTAATGGGCGTCTCTCTCTCCCTTGCGGTTACAGGAGCCGGTGAGTCTGCAGCCGTTGCATGTCTTGCAGTGTCACAGTCGACAGGACAGTCCTGAGGACTTCAGCACTCAGCTTTGGGCCTGTGCCTTTGAGCCCCCACAGGAATGCAGTGGTGGTGGTGAGCACTATCAAGTGATTCAATTCAATTAAATCAAGATGCATGCTTGAATGTGTTTTTGATCTTATACGACTGGCACTGTTT
>NW_015784653.1:0-1486 GCF_001515625.1 Sinocyclocheilus rhinocerous | reverse complement strand
AAGACCTTGATTAGCTTGTTCAGGTGTGTTTGATTAGAGTTGGAGTTGAACTCTGCAGGACAGCGGCACTTCAGGACCAATCTTGCCTACATCTGCCATAGAGAATTCAGTCTTTCACCTGTCCTACATTAGCACATTGAAGTTGTGACCAGCTCTCCTTCATGTATGTTGCAATTTTGGTTGCCACATGATCAAACCGAACACTTCTTTTAAAGTGGCACAGAAGCGAAAGAGTATTTTAGCTTTTCTCACCAAGAGTCACAACATCTGATTTTTATCAGTCAGACGCACCAGGCCTGTCCTGCTGTTGATCACTCTTAACGGTGTGCAGTGAGACCTGAGCCCTTACGGCACACTGGGGGGTCTCACTGTCACCAAACACACACACACCCCGTGAATTTGTTTGGTGAGGGCTAATTCCCCTCAATCTCAGGCCTGAGGTCGGTGGGCTCGGGGGGACGGCCGTATTGACAGACATCCAGATCCCACTTTTCCCACTCTCCCTTTCCCACTCTTCTTTTTCCCAGGCCGGTACTCAAACCAAAGGCTCACTTACACAGCCACTTGTCCCTCTAAAAACTAGACACACACACACTGATATATGTGGAGTGTTTGGTAAAGTGCTTTTGAGATCCTACCTAGTTTTGAGTTAGAAAGTTGGGACATGTTTTAAAAAAGTAAAAAAAAAATTGTGACACGATACACCCTGAAACAGATTTCATGCAGATCAAAACTGGACATATGCTATATTTTTGCCAGATTGGCGCCCATGCACACCTGGTTTAGGGGTTAACGCAGGCTCCCTTTTCTGCGATGTGCAGTTCTTTCACTTAAGGGACACTCTGGTGTCTGAATGTACTTTTACTTAACCTTTTAGTACACGACAGCTGTTTGAACCTCTTTGATACTCTCATACACATGCACAAAGACCCTCCAGCCCCACCCAGACTTCAGTTATTTCAACAATGACTCTCCCGCTTGGCTGTGTAGACCGTGCCAAGTGAGGATTAGTATTTTAGATGACTTCTGATGTTGTGCTGAATAGACCGTGGCTCTGGTTTCCGTGGAGATGGGCTGTTTGGAAGGGGGTTCCGTGTTTATTGTGAGCCCGCCTCTTCATTGCTGTTCAGTTCACTCAGATTTTCATTCAAAATGTAGTTATTCGGTCACTGTGCCAAATCAGCGAGTTATTTACCTCTATAAACAGTAATTTGTTAAAAAAGTAGTATCCTGTTGTTTAAAACCATTTAAATGCTTTGATTTTACAAAGCATTTGTGTTGTCATATACCACATAACTAGTAATCAAATAAGCTATAAGGTACCGTACAGTAGGCCATGTGATATTGTAAATGTGTATATATATTCACTAAAGCTGCATTTACTTAAATACAGTAAAAACAGTAGTTTTGTGAAATATTATTACAAATTAAAATAACAGTCCTCTATTTGAATATATTGTAAAATGTAATTTATTCCTGTGATGCA
>NW_015784652.1:0-1486 GCF_001515625.1 Sinocyclocheilus rhinocerous | reverse complement strand
GACTCTGCTGAAGTTGTGGCCCTGAAACAGGTCACCAGCCTCAAAAGGCTACAGAGAGAGAAAAACATTATATAACATCATTAATCTAGACCACCTACATGTCAGTTAAAACCGTGAGAGAACCATATAGGACTCTAGCCTATTTCAAGCACTTAAAGCTTATGGGAAATTTCTTTAGTTGCGCTACATAAACTTTACAAGTTTAACACACTATTTAAGCCATGTGCACACTTTATTTACAAGGGCAGGACAATTTAGAAAAAAGAAAATACATCAACATTGTAATCCGATACACAAAATCAAAGAACAAGGAAAAATCTAGTTTAAAATAATCTTAATATGTTTTTCACTATATGAACACAAGGAATAACGATCTTTATTCTTTTAAGTTTTATTTACCAATATATCAAACCCATTGTAAACATAAATACCAAATTTACCAATGTATGCTTTTATAAAAACATGTAATTTTCAGAAAAATTCTTGAGAAGACCCCAAAACTAATCTATAGTCTTCCAAAACGTAATGGACAAATAAAAGTCGCTTTGTGATATCATTGTCATATTCACAATATTGCTTGCCAGCAAAAATGGTGAATATGGTGAATATTTCATATATATCATCCAGACCCGTTATGAACAATAAAAGAGTCCACATACAGCATCTATCAGGCATTCTTTGTGTGTGCCGTTTGGCCTCTGAGCAGGTGGTGTGGTTAGCTAGAGGTCACTAAAGTCTCTTTGCTCATGAAGTGAGAAATCTGATTTGTTCAGCTCTATATGGTCTGTCCTGTGTTGATCTTTGCCAGTATTATAACGGTTTGATGGACAGTTATGTGTACTTCTATCAGTGGCTGTGTGCATGAGAACTTCAGGAGAAAATATCAGCTTCCGCTCTGATTACAGTTTATGCCCTGAGAGAAGCAAAAACAAGTGTGTGTGGATGTGCATAAGTGGACAATGCATCATCTTGAGCGCTCTGCCTTTCAAAGTAATACTGCTCCTTCAGTGATTTACTAAATCACTGAAGGAATATGTCTGTTTTAAAATGATGCCCTACTTCTACAGCTAACATATAAGATTATCATCTATTATCATAGATTTTATGATGGATGTTCTTCGATGCTCTCCCACCAGCATAATTTAACGAAAAATGTGCAGTTTCAATTATTTTGGTAATTGTAATAAGAAACAAGTCTGGGGTCAGTAACTATGAAAAAAAAAAAACTTTTATTCAGTAAGCATGTATTAAATTGATTAAAAGTTACATTAGCAACATTTTT
Source organism: Sinocyclocheilus rhinocerous (assembly GCF_001515625.1). Classification (NCBI taxonomy): domain Eukaryota; kingdom Metazoa; phylum Chordata; class Actinopteri; order Cypriniformes; family Cyprinidae; genus Sinocyclocheilus; species Sinocyclocheilus rhinocerous. The sequence goes on along the minus strand of NW_015784652.1, from coordinate 204 downwards.
ATAATGTTACAAAATATTTATATAAATATTTTTGTAAATGCTGTTCTTTAAAACTTTCTATTTATCTATCCTGAAAAAAAATGTGTCGCAGCTTCCACAAAAATATAAAGCATCACAACGGTTATCAACATAATAAGATAACAATAAGAATCAGTGTACTAGAAAGATTTCTGAAGGATCGTGTGACACTGAAGACTGGAGTAA
>NW_015784651.1:0-1487 GCF_001515625.1 Sinocyclocheilus rhinocerous | reverse complement strand
CATTTGTTGTGAAAGCAGTTGCCAAGGGGAGTCACAATGCCACAGTGTCCCCAATGTGCTCATAGACTGAGCAAGTGACAGCACTGGTGCACCCATGAAGCCACCTGGCCCTCAGGTGCCCCCACCCCACCGTCACAAGCCCGGACATGTCAGGACCTGGTTTTAAAAATAACTCCTGCTTGTTAATCAAGCAAACCTGCCCCCAACCACTACGCCAAAAACACACACCGTCCTCCCTTGCCAATAATTATGTCATCCTGCTCGTCACACACCTTCATTTGCCTGTTTTTTTAATGTTAGCATGTCATACAAGTTGGCAGACTGATGGTTTTTGTGTTTAGACAGATAGACTTTGAAAAGGTGCAGCAGTAATGTCTCAAAGGAGGTGGACTTGATAAACTTGAAACGCAACAAGGAACTGCTTGGCCATGCGCAGCTTGCTTGGAGATGCAACGTCATTGTTTGCCAATCTCTTAATTGGTTATAGGCCTTATAGCTCCATTGAGGGAAACCCACTAATTTGGAGTGAGAGGCAGTGGGTGGTAATTGCAGACACTGTAGCCATAGAGGTGTCATTTTGAGGTGTCCACCACACCTGAGCTGCCCGTTTTGTTCCCCGCCCTTCTCTTTGAGGAAGTGATCATCAATCTACAACTTCTGGGTCTAAAAAACCCATCATGTGGTATCGATTCCAAGTGAAATGGGAATGCCTGCATATTTTAGGCTGTGCTTGGAATAATGAGCTCTTTATTCCCATCGCCCGTTGCTCCTGGTGATGGAATTAGCTTGAAGCAAGCAGAGCGGAAATCACTCTCGGCTTTATGAATGACATCCCAGAGGTGGGAACGGATTAGTCTTCTCCCTCTCTCCCTCGATCTGTGTGTCTGTCTCTCTCTCACTGCCTCTCTTCTCTCTACAGCACCAGGTGGCTTTTTTTCCGGGCACAAAGGTGTTTCGCTTAATCCCATTATGCTAGTGCTAAATCTCACCAACATCAAAATTACACCCACCACCACTAACCTTCATATCTCTTTGCTTCTCCCACCCTCAGTTCGCTTTCCGTCCACTCCCTTTCCGAGAGACTGCAAAGGTGGTTTCACCTGAAAGGAGGGAGAGATCTGCAGGGCAGCTGCTGTTTTAGCAGTCGTTTTTACCGTTGCTGACTAACAGCGATTGCCAATCCTGATCCAATTTTGCCATGCTGGTGGCCCCTTATTCCCTTGTCCAATAATGTGTCTGCTGGAAAAAATCCCACTGCTCCAAATCAAGTCTAATCCTAGATGGAGACCTCATGTCAATTTTGTTCTCCAAAAGGGGGGAAAAAAACACGACAAACCCATACATCTGGTCCCACCCCAGATCTCTCTTTCTCTCCTTTTCTTTGGCCTCTAGGGATAGCTTTTAAATCCCCCATCTTCTCCACAGAATAGAGTAGGGATCATGCAACATGACCTACCAGAACCTTGATATCACAATATTGCCACCCT
>NW_015784650.1:0-1487 GCF_001515625.1 Sinocyclocheilus rhinocerous | reverse complement strand
AGCTCTGAGACACGTTCCTCTTTCTGTCGGGAGAAAACATGAGGCGGAATGAGAAACTAGTTTCTGCTGAGCCTAAAAATATTATCTGTGCAGATATGAAAACCGCTGAGAAAAGGAAGATGAAAGTAAACGTGACAATCTGCCACGGCTCTCATGACATTTAGTATCAGACAGGATAGGGGCAAATAGAGAATTTAAAAAACTCAATTTGAATAGAACTGGCCACAGGATGCTGAATTGGAATGACAGGAAGAGGATTTTGCTAAATCATAATTCAAAGAAATTCCAGTCACACAAAAGGGGAATTTGCTTTCAGTGTTGTTATTATTAACTAAAACTAAAACTATTAAAATCATTTCTGTAAATTCAATAAAACTGAAATAAAATAAAACACAGCACAATTAATAAAACTGACAAAAATTTCAAAAACCTAAACTAAAATTAAAATGAAAACTATTCAAAATATTAAGAAATACTATAATAGTATATAAATGATGCTAAAATAAGTTTCCTTTGCATGCCACGAATGTTGCAACAAAATGCATTTATTATTCAATTAATTCTGACTAACTGTGCTGATGTACTCCTTCGTATGTAGACATTTTTCTCAACTGGTTTCTTTAAAACAAGTTCATTACTGTCAAAAGAATGCCATCAAAATATCCACCACATTGTTTACAGATCACTTATAAAATACATCTTTACATCAAATTTGGAATCCATCTAATCTAATGAGCCTTTACTGCTCGAGTCCACTGAAAATAAATTCCATGGTCCATTAATTCTGGAAAGATTTTTTTAGTGCTTGTGAAATGCCAATTATTGGTACTTTTCATGAAAATTAGATGAAATAAATATATAAAATATATAATATACTGTAATTAATAAATAGAGTGAACAATATATTTGGGGAAGCCATATACTTATATGTTAACATTCTGATAATAGTCACCATATCTTAAGGTTTTCCACCCACAAAATCCTATTTATCCCATTATTATGTGTATTACCCTGTCTAAATCAGATCTCAGAGTTCAATTTCTGAGGCAGAGACAATCACTGGAAACTGTGTTTGGTGTTTTTACTTTCAGATCAAGGCAACCGGGAATGAAATTTCCTGGTTCTAATTGGCATACATTATACCACTGATCGTTACAAGAGCATCAGTTATGTACATGGAAAATGAAGTCATCTTCCACCATGGTCCATAAAATTACAATGAATAATATGTATAGATATATAATAAAATTTCTTCCAGAAAACTACACTTACAGCAGTTATACGTATACTTTTCCTTGAATTTAATAACAAGTGCAATTCTGCATTCTGTTACTACCCCAATTCACATTCCGAATATAATTAAAAATGCATTCTCAATTCAGTTCTGAAATGTGCTCTATCCTGGTACCAGACAACCTCAACAGCATGCTGGACAAAGTGACGGTGACACAGAACCTCCTGGATGATCTTCTGCAGCTCTTTGTTCT
>NW_015784649.1:0-1481 GCF_001515625.1 Sinocyclocheilus rhinocerous | reverse complement strand
AATTTTAGTTAACCTGAACACTGGTGCTCATTGAAACAAGCACGTGAGGTCACCAAACTGGCCATATTATGTATGTTGTTGTTTATTTCTAATACGCTTGTTGAATGACATCATTTGGTGGCTTGCCATGGAAACAGCATTTGCTTGTTCGCAGTCTTCATTCAAGTAGAATTATCAAGAGAGTCGCTCTGGATAACAAAAATAAGCAGCTTTGCTAGGGGCGTAAAAGAAGTTGCAGCGTTTGTCAAAAGAGTCACATTTGAGCTGCACACTGTATGTTTCTTCTTGGTTATGGTTCTAAGCAAACGACTCCCTAGTTTTATGATCAAATGCAGCTCTTCTTAATAGAATAAGCATTTTGGGATGATCTTACAGTCTGGGTTTGACCCAGCGACTTGAGCTTGTTTCACTGATCAAGACAGGGTGAGGTGTCTCGACTTACTGGGTCATGAAATCAGCACGAGGGAGTGAAGCCGCTGCCGTGAGCTGCGTTAAATGATGAACTGTCTATACATGGACACACATAGAGCGTAAAAAAAAAACATGTTATAGAGGTTTACCTATGGCAAACATCTTACTTTCTTTCTTTGCCTTCTGCAGCTGGGGCTGTACTTGTACAGAGACGTTGGCTACCAAATTTGCAATGGCTTATTTGGCTCTCACATTTAAAGCAACTGTTTGTAGTGTTTGAATTCTACCAAAGCATCTGGGGGACGCAGTATTTGGAAGAAAGTAGGTCTTAGATGTTTTTCTATTGCTAAGATCAAAGTACTGTTCCTTAAACAGCTTTGGCTATTAAACTAAACCTCTCAGTCCGAGCATAACACATCTATGTACATAAAAAAATAAGCTTTGGCGGAATCCTGCACCCTGTATTGTGAATTATTCTCTAGTGCTGTATTATTAACATACTTTATCATGTTTTAGATGTGGGAACAGATCGCTGGTGATGATCTACATATATTTTGATATTCAATTCCATCTATGGAGACAGTCACAATCAGGTCATATATTGGGGCTTTGGTTTACAACAATGAGAAAATGATCCCATTAGACTCAATTAATAATTTATTTGAGCTGTAATAAAATCTGCTTGAATGTAAAAATACACATTTCATCTTATCACCTATAATCTGTCATAACTAAATTGCTTGTGTGCACAGCAGTTTCTGTATAGTTTATTTTATTCAATCAAAATGTGAAAAAATAGAATTTTGGCATTTTTAAAGATTTTTTTCTTTCTAAAAATACCCAAATATTTTATGTTTTTATTCATTATCCCCGTATGATAAACCATGTGTCCAGTACATGATGCATTGTTGACTATATATATATGTATATTTACAGTGGAAAGCACTGTAGGTATTTTAATTGTAGCTATTGTTATTAATTACATATTGTTGTTGTTATTATTGTTTTAAATAATAATAATATATATATATATATATATATATAAGAAAATAACCTATTCATTACCATTA
>NW_015784648.1:0-1486 GCF_001515625.1 Sinocyclocheilus rhinocerous | reverse complement strand
TTGACATGCTTTTTGATTAATAAAATGTAATTTAAGGAGTCCAGAAAAAAAAAAAACGGATTTATTATGGAATTTATTGGATTTATTCACTGGATTTATTATGGAAGTTGATACTCAAACAATCTAAAGTCCACACTATTTACACATAGTATATACTGATCATCTTGGTCAGTCAAACTTTTCAGAAAACATTCTTTGAATCCGACATTTGGTCTTTGAATTTCACTTGTCGTTTCATCCGTATTATCTCATGTATGATTTCTCGCTTATCTGTCGACGGCAAAACTCCCAAACTTCAGAATGCTGATGTAATGCCATTGGGGAGATGTAACGTTTATGAACTATATGTGGCCTGAACAACCAAAGACATTCACACTTAGCCAAGTCATGTCTTGAATGCGTCTCAAACCGCATCCTGAGTGTTTTGAGTGATTGGACTGATATCTGTCTCAGAGCTTCTTATAAAGCATTAACACTTTGGTCTTTTCATGATCAAATAGGCAATCGCTAAAATGCATGACATGACAGACTGAGACTGAGACTTTTTTTTTTATAATTTAGCCATGAAACACCCTAGAAACTGCCCTGTAACCCCCTGGCAGTGTTTTTCGTTCAGTGCGGGTTGCCAGGGTTGATTTCATCCGTTGCTAGTGACCGGTGGTTTAGCTAATTGTTTCTCCATGCCCACTTCTGAATCAAACTTTCCATACCACACTGTCCACGTTAAACTCATACATTTGATCTAAATTTGAGCTGCCTTGCATTTGTGAGTCACGGACTGTCTGTGTTAGATTGTCATTACAGTTGCATTGTTTTCAGAAGAGGGCATGCAAAGTTTGTCTTAGTTCTTGTCTTAGTTCTAGATGCAGATGTAGACACTGCAGACTCAGTTTGGATTTGAATATTCAAAGCAAAACAAATAATAACCCTGGAAAAATGCATTTTAACCTATACTAAAATATATTTTAAATTAAGTCTGTTTGTTAGCTGGATCCAGCTAAATTAATTGCAAAAAACTAAGTGAATCGAGCCATAAAAGCACTCTAATTAACATTGTTAGAAAACAGTTTTCTTTGTAATTCTTTAGAATTCTGAGTTTATATTTTGCAATTGATTTTCTTGTATTTCTGAGTACCTCACAATTCTGAGAAAATGTCAGATAATTCTGAGATTAAAAGTGGCAATTATTTAGATTTTTATCCCAGTGCGCAAACAAGCTTCCATACAAGATATTCTGAGTTTTATATCTCGTAATTCTGAATTAATTTTCAAGTTTGTTTCGAGTTTGCAATTATTAGATTATATCTCACAATTCAGACTTTTTTTTCTCATATTTCTGAGTTTGTTTCTTGCAATTCTGAGGAAAATTGTGAATTGTGAGAGAAAAAGTCTCAATTAGCTTTTGTTTTATCTCGTTGCAGAAGCAAGCTTACATATACTTTAATTTGCGATATTTGTATTGTATCTTTGCTCAGATAAATGCAGA